>NW_028277035.1:68026500-68327300 GCF_059951505.1 Python bivittatus
GCGATGGAAATTCTGGTCCCCATTAATGAGGACTACTTGTAATAGTAAAATTGAAGCTGAATTTATGAGTGCTTTTCTTTCTTGCATAGTATGCCACCATTGTTTCATTAAAAATGGGGAAATGGAATATAACTGAAAGATGGAGTACAGTACAACTCATATTTTAATTTCTTTGTTGGGATTTTGTTGCTGGTGGAGGATAGATCAGTAGAGCCAGAGATATTGTTGAATTATATCATGAGTACAATTGTGTATTCTTTTTTTAAATTGTTTAGAGTTTTAGAAATATTTAGTTTTATTCCATAAGCAAGTAACTAATCAATTCTCTCCCAGAAATCTGGTTACCACACATATGGAAAAAGTACATTTTGATTTCTGCAAAGATAGTAATTTTGCCATAGTGTTATTAAATTCATGTTTAAGAACTATGACCTATCTTTGTTCCAGGTAAGTTTACCATCTTATTAAATTAAAAGTTTAATAAGTTTAAATTTACTACAAAAATTATTGTTTATGCCTTTTAGATCCTTTCAATTTATGAACCCAGTTCATATGTTGCACTAAACTGCAAAATTATGGCATAAGATGTTGTATGAATGTTGTGATTTATTCAGTAAGCTATGGATAAAGAAAGTGCAGCTTAGTATGCTGTGTGATTTGTAGACATAGTCACTTTGTATAGTCTAAAACAGAGTTTCCACCAAATTGTTGCAAATCTGTAATACATCTATATTAAATATTACAATGTATTATAGATATGTTGATGAAGATGTACTAATTTGGGCAGATGAAATCATTAGAATAACTGAGGGTTCTCAAACTCTGTGGGGCTGTGACCTCCTAAAATAACTTTTTGAACACCTTTCTCCCCATGAATAAAAATATCAGACCATGGTCAGACACAGCTGCTGCTAGGGCTCCCATCAGGCAGTATCATTCTCCTGTAAGAAGAAGAGGTGCAGTGCTCAGATTGCCTGGAATGGGAGTGTAGGCTCAGCACCAAGAAGAACTCACTCACTCACTCATTCACTTACTCACTCACTAACTGGGAAGAATTGTTTTTGGAAGAGGGGAAGGTAAGGCTGAACAAAAATAGTTCAGTCCTGATCTGGTCATCTTGGGCAGCACTCAGGAGTGGGTTGGGGCTTGTGCAGGAGCTACTGCTAGAAGTGCAAATGTTGCAAAAGGAGAGACCTGTATCTGGATTCCACAACTGGTTTGGGCCAGAACCAGCAGCTTGGCAAAGGTCATTCACATCCAGGCACAGGATCAAATGCAGCCCTTCTCTCCCAGGTTTATTTATGGTTTCCTAGGAAGTCACAACCCACACTTAGAGAACCCCTGCAGCAACTTTTTTGTCATGGAGATAATGAAGAAAAATTGCTGCTTTTTCTTTCATTTTCATTTATAACAAACTGCCATTTATGCAAGCTACTGAGGAAATCCTAATTTTGTTTTTAATCTTGTCCAATTCTACTTTACTTACACTTTAAAAAAAACATTTTTTGTTTTTTTATAAAGGAAAGCAACAATTTTGGATGGCAAAACTTTTTATAGACCTCTCCTCACTAGAAATTTCCTAGAAAGCAATTTGAATGCTAGAGACCTTTCACGCTTGGATTTGATGATTCAAGAAAACCCAGCTGAAAAGAAAAATTGGCAAACAGAAAAATCTTTTTGGAGTATTAAGTAGCACTTTGGATCATTCCCCATATTCTCTGTGAGAAATATTAAGGTTTATTAAAATTATAATAATTTCTATTTGATTTGAACATCTAATCTAAGTCATTGCCCAGAATATGAGATTTACAGACTTTGTAGAGGAAGTGGTGCTATGTTCAATATCAGGATAGTTTTTTCCAGTCTTCCAAAATGCATTTTTAACAAAGAGGCACATTATATGAACAGCTGCTTACTGTTTTTAGAACTTAAGGATTCTTAAAAAAAAATAGTCCCTTTCTTGTATGCCAACAACTTTCCAAATTAGCTTGATAAGTAGTTTGGCTAATGGATGTTATACAAGAAAAGCTCTTTTAAACTTGAGTTATGTTTCAAATTTTTGTGATTTAAAATAAAGGTCATCAACCCAAGTTTATGCAGAATATAGTCTGGCACTGCTGCATTTGAAAGGCAATAGATTTAGTATTTTAATTGACTCTGTTTTATCAAATTGGCTACTTTAGTCATCGTTGACCTATGTCAGTTAGAACTGCCAAAATAATTATGCTGTGGTTTTTATATTTTAAGTTGCACTTAAATGTTATGCAGGTCGTCTCCGAGTTACGACTGAAATTGGGACCAGGATTGCTGTTGCTAAGTGATGTTGTAAAACACAGCGTCACATGACTGTGTTGCTTAGCAGTGGCAATCCAGGCTGTCCCAGTTGTTGTCCTGACCCAAAATCTGTGAGTCCAAAGTGGGAAGTGTAGGGAGTCCCAGGTAAGGAGTGTGGGTGTGCCGCAGGGAGGTGGGGGGCCTTGGGAGGCCCCATGCAGGCTGCGCGTGATTTGGGGGAGGAAGTGATTGGTGCGGCGCAAGCTCAGAAAGTCCAGGGAATGAGGGTGCAGGGTGCATCCAATTGCAGAGAGGCTGTGGAAAGAGGGCGCAGGGTACATGCATGTGCGTGTATATTTCTTCCTGGTAGAATGTAGTTACCTAGGAGCTACCCTTTGTCTATCCCCATCCCTATCCCTAAATGTTATTTCTGCTGTAATTATAAATCTGCTCCATTAATAATTGCTCAGGTTAGATTCCTGCTCTCAGGGATGTTTGTACGCATACATACAGATGTTTTCTCTCCAACATAATTGTTCTTTTAACATTTTCAGGACCCAGTAAAGGGATAAATTTAGTAGGAAAGCTACAAGTCTGAGCTGCTTCTCTTGTGCCTTTTCCATGTCACTTTAAATGTCTTATCCAGAAATTACTGGAAAAATACAATTTCAGCCAAGAAGACAGTTTAAAACAACAAAAACCAAAACCAAACCTGTCTCTCCATGTAATTGATTGATTGGTTGATTGAAAAAAAACCTATACCACAACTCTATATGTTTGTAGTATATATAATAAAACATAATTACTCCTCTAAACATTAATTAAAATTAACAAAATAATGAGTGAAAAATACAAAAGAGGTCATTGTACCCCAACAAAAGCAGCCTAGATATTTCCAATTTCCAAACAACCAGTGGAATAGAACAAATTGCTGTATCAGATTTAAGAACTCTGTGGGTAAAGTATTGAAATCTGAATTGTTCTATTTCTGGAGCAGGCTCTTACATTGGCAAAGGTGGAAGAAAAGAGAAAAAGAGAGTGACCAGCAGCAAGGTGGATGGCCTCAATTACAGCAACTATGCATGCCCCTGAAGGGACAGGTTGGAGAAAATCTGTCTGTGTGGTCATTAAGAGCTGCCACTGACTTGATGGCACATAATTGATCAGTCAACTGTTTATTAAACGCCTTTATAATCTGCATTTCAGCTATTTGTTTTGCGGTTTTTAAATACAGGTGAAACTCGAAAAATTAGAATATCGTGCAAATGTTCATTTATGTCAGTAAGGCAACTCAAAAGGTGAAACCGATATATGAGATAGACGCATTACATGCAAAGCGAGATATGTCAAGCCTTACTTTGGTATAATTGTGATGATTATGGCGTACAGCTTATGAAAACCCCAAATTCACAATCTCAGAAAATTAGAATATTACATGACATCAATAACACAAGGATTGGAAATAGAACAATATCGGACCTCTGCAAAGTATAAGCATGCATATGTACTCAGTACTTGGTTTGGGCCCCTTTTGCAGCAATGACTGCCGCAATGCGGCGTGGCATGGATGCTATCAGCCTGTGGCACTGTTGAGGTGTTATGGAAGACCAGGATGCTTCAATAGCGCCCTTCAGCTCCGCTGCATTGTTCGGTCTCATGTCCCTCATCTTTCTCTTGGCAATGCCCCATAGGTTCTCTATGGGGTTCAGGTCAGGCGAGTTTGCTGGCCAATCAGTCACAGTAATCCCATGGTCATTGAACCAGGTTTTGGTACTTTTGGCAGTGTGGGCAGGTGCCAAGTCCTGCTGGAAAATGAAGTCAGCATCCCCATAAAGCTCGTCTGCGGAAGGAAGCATGAAGTGCTCCAAAACCTCCTGGTAGACGGCTGCGTTGACCCTGGACTTAATGAAGCACAGTGGACCAACAGCAGTGGATGACATGGCTCCCCAAATCAACACAGACTGTGGAAACTTCACACTGGACTTCAAGCATCGTGCATTGTGTGCCTCTCCATTCTTCCTCCAGACTCTGGGTCCTTGGTTCCCAAATAAGATGCAAAAGTTGCTCTCATCAGAAAAGAGGACTTTGGACCACTGGGCAACAGACCAGTTCTTTTTTTCTGTAGCCCAGGTAAGACGCTTCTGACGTTGTTTGTTGTTCAGGAGCGGCTTGACAAGAGGAATACGACATTTGAAGCCCATGTCCAGGATTTGTCTGTGTGTGGTGGCTCTTGATGCACTAACTCCAGCCTCAGTCCACTCCTTGTGAAAGTCCCCAACACTTTTGAATGGCCTTTTCCTGACAATCCTCTCCAGGCTGCGGTCATCCCTGCTGCTTGTGCACCTTTTTCTTCCACACTTTTCCCTTCCACATAACTTTCTATTGATGTGCTTTGATACAGCACTTTGGGAACATCCAACTTCTTTTGCAATTACCTTTTGGGGCTTTCCCTCCTTATGGAGGGTGTCAGTGATGGTTTTCTGCACAACTGTCAGGTCAGCAGTCTTTCCCATGCTTGTGATTCCTACTGAACCAGCCTGAGAGACCATTTAAAGGTTCAGGAACCCTTTGCAGGTGTTATGGATTCATTAGCTGATTAGAGTGGGACACTTTGAGCCTAGAATATTGAACCTTTTCACACTATTCTAATTTTCTGAGATTGTGAATTTGGGGTTTTCATAAGCTGTACGCCATAATCATCACAATTATACCGAAGTAAGGCTTGGCATATCTCACTTTGCATGTAATGCGTCTATCTCATATATTGGTTTCACCTTTTGAGTTGCCTTACTGACATAAATGAATATTTGCACGATATTCTAATTTTTCGAGTTTCACCTGTATCTAGGAAATATTAGAAAAATATTATCCTTCTCTCTTCCCTTCTCCCTCCATTTTTTCCACTGGGATATATTCTACTTTTTGTCCTCCAAGCTACATATTACCCTGAAAAAAGGAGAAAGGGAGGGTTCTTCTTCCGATACTTACCTTAATTACTGACACTGGAATGTCTCTGAGTTCTCTCCTGGCTGTCTTGCTACCAAAGCCCCTAACTCACAGACTTCCACTGTCTGTGAATCTCCATACACACTAGTATCTGAATTTCCATACACACACAACACAATCCATCCTCCTGGTTTTTCTAATTGGGAAGGTTCTAGGAAGATAGAGGATAAGGAGTGTTAACTTTTCTTTAACTGGAAATGTTGCTTCCTCTTCTGCTATTGAACTATGAGGCAGAGAGGAATCCTTTCTCCATGGCTGTCAAGGAGCAGAACGAAGTGGATAAAGTGCAGGCTGTATGTGCCCCATTTGCCATTCCCAGAGCTCTCCCCCACTAATATCACTGCCAAATTTGGGGCTGTATACTTTTTAGCATTGTGAAATAAATAAGCCAAAATCAAGTGGCATCTCTTGTAGCCTTATGTGGCCCTGGCTGGGGGGAAAAAAACAACCCAACCCAAGTAGATTTGATTCACCTTGGAAGGCAGAGGAAACTACACATCCTACCCTCCTCCATAAGAACTAAATCCAAAACCTTCTGTGGTAATATCTGCAGTTAAGGAAAGCGCCCTCTCTTTTTTGGACACCTTTCAGAAATAGGAGAGGCCAAGGCTGCTTTCCTTTTCAGCTTGGGAAACAGTTGTGGATGGGGGATCTGGCTGTGAAAGCTTGGAAACCAAAATACTGGGAAAGAATACCAAAGGAACTAAGCCTACTTCAAAATAAGATGGCTTTTTACACCAGAGAGGATTTTTTAAAATATGCTCCCAATTTATAAAAATGCCCCATCATCCCTTCTTTAATTTGATTATTAGAAAAAGGCTTCCTTTTGTGTTCTGAGAAATGTCTTCATAATTTTCAATTTAAATTGTATTTGCTACTAGCATTGCCCTGTTTTTTTTTATGATTTAGCTTTTGTGCCAGTTCTACCTGAATGAACTCACTGGAAGTTAAGCTTACTGAGGGGATGGTGTATGTGGCAGGGTAGAGTGCCTGGCTGCAGGAAAGCAGTGGGGTCTGTGCCAAGGTCGTGGACTTTTGGGGAAGAAGGCACAAGACCAAGAGTATGTAGGCAGAAAAAGGGAAGATGCTAGCATGCATTTTCTAAAATGGCTTGTACATACCTTAGATATGGAATATAAAAGCAGAAAGGGGGCAGAGTGGGTATGTTTCAGATGCTTCAGGAGAGGACATTACTAACACCACTAACATGGAGTGGGATGTGGAGGAAGACCAAAAGGAAGAACCTGGAGCAGCTTGTGCGAGTGTGGAAAAACCAGGAGGATGGACTGTGTTGTGTGTATGGAGATTCAGATACTAGACAGTAAGAGTTTGTGAGTTAGGGGCTTTGGTAGCAAGACAGCCAGGAGAGAACTCAGAGACATTCCAATGTCAGTAATTGAGATTAATAGAGGAAGAAGAAGCTGTAATAAAGTATGAGCAGAAAGTGAGGGAAAGAGACATTAGAGGGAGGAAAATTAAGTAGGTTAAGACTTGATTTCTTATATTTCTTTATATTCTGTAGAGACATAGGAAAACATACTGCTTTTGTAAATAATACATGTATATATTATTAGATCGCACCAATTCATTATTATAGATATCGTAGCTGTCCAGAATAAAATCCCTAATTTTTTTAACTACTGGCTGTTTGTTTGTATGCCTTGACTCCTATCCTGATCCTCTCTCTGACAGTATATAGTAAACTTCATGATCAAGACATATTTAATTCAACTCCCAGTTCCCAGTCAATATGGCTGAAGTTTGTATTTGAAGTTTGGAAGGCTAAAGATGAGTTATGTTATTAGCTGTAGCAATTAACATATTTGTAATAATTGTAACACTTTTCTTATAATAAAGCACCAATTGCAACCCACTGAGAGGTGTTGATGCATGGGTCGGTTCAAATCTGTGTAGGTGTAGGGGTCAGACTCCAAGTCTTTGTCTTGCTGAAGATTAATCTGGCTGCCTTTCAGAGACAATTAAGCTCTCTGGTCATGACAGCTAAATCATTGTACCCAAAAAATTGGTGTAATATTTTTAATCCCAGATTGGGCTCTGCAAATTAAAAAAACAACAACTTATAGATGATTTTCTGAATTTTAGCAGTAGAACGGCTCTCTGTAATAATTCTGCTCTTTACTGGTGAGGTCTGTTTAGTGAAGTTGTAGAGATCTCGGGGAACTGCTGCTGAAATTCTTGTTCATATTACTCTTGGATTGGGTCATGTTAATTTGTGCCATGGGATGGGACATCTGGTGTTAACTGTCTGTACCTTTAATGGATTTTTGATGGTGGCATTGTATTCCCCCCTCCTGTGAACTTTTTTTATAATGAATCACCAGTACTTCAAATGAGGTAAATAAGTTCATGGTCTTGATAGCTACATTTTAAGAAATATTTAATTGTACTTTTTGGGTCACTGGCATACAACAAAGCACAGATTGAAAGATTAAAAATACTTTGGAACATACAAGAATATGTATGATAGGTATTTATTTATTTATTTATTTATTTATTTATTTATTTATTTAATTGTCTTTCTGTAAGGGCCATCTCCCAAGGTTCCAGACAGCAGCAGCAGCGTGATTATTATTATTATTATTATTATTATTATTATCATCATCATCTTTATAATGTATGAGAGCACAGTTTTCTGCCTCCCCAAATGCTTTAAATGTAAGAACTGAGACAAGTGGGAAAAGGTAGACAGTGGTAAACAGGAAATAATTATGTGATTACTTTATATTTTTTAAACTTAATTATAGTAGGGTAGAGTGCTGGAGAATTGTGCTAAAGGCTTTGCAGAAAAAAATGGGTAACAATCAGTGGAGCCGTCACATACAGAGATGTCTGTCTCCGAATTTTAGGTCCTGGGTCGAGCAATCGAGTACCTGCACATTGCTCTGCAGAGTTTTTTCAGGCATTGGCTGAGTGCTGTAGTCAATCAAATGATCGGTTAAGTATCCTTTTGCCTGGTCCAATAAGGCATTTATACAATCTCATAGACATATGTCATTGTTATATACTGTAAATAATTTATTTGCATGCCAGTTTTAGTTTTATTAATTCCACCTAAGTAGTAATACAGCTCTCCCCTGAAGAACACTATTGCCCCTTCCATTATGGAGCGGCTTTAGAATCTGTATTTATTAACAAAGCTATTCAGGCATTCTGCAGGGATTGAAGAGCGGGTGGCCAAATGTAGCTCAGCTCTCTTATTTGAGTAAGGATTCAGATACAAAATGTGAATGCAGCTTTTCTTTTTAGACAATTAGCAGGCTGTATAAAATGTAGTTGTTCCCCTCCCAACCAAAAAAAAACCAAACAAACCCTGTTATGCTGCCTCATTGTGGCAAGAAAGTTTTCCTGGGAGGGATGAGTGAGGAATGCTGGGAATGTATGCCAAAAGTATATCATCCCATCAGGGTCACCCAAAGCATGAAGGTCATCCCAGCTGCCCAGCTAAAGCAAGCAAGTCAGCAGCAACGTAGGAAGATGCTGAAGATAGATGATCACTTTACTGACAATGGCAGTTTTTTAATTTCATACTGAGCAGGAAAAGGCAATGGTAATTCACTTCTATATTTTACCAAGAAAACCACATGGAGAGTCAAGTGCTTGATAATATAGTGGCAGTTGATTGGTCCCTCAGGTGGGATGGCACTCAACGTGCCACCGAGGAAGAGCTGAGGATCTTTCAGAGCACTAAAGGTGTTTATCACATGGTTAGATGAAAACCTTCTGGACATTTTCTTGCAAAAGAAAATCCAAATCTGCAAACATAGAATTACAGTGGGAACATGGAACGTATGAAAAGAGACAAGGAGCAGTATTACAACAGCATCTGTAAAGACATAAATATGGAAATACACATGGGAAATAGGAAAGTCTTCTCAGAGATCTCCAAATTCAGGAGTTTCTGATATCAAATTAGTATTCTAAAGTGCACGAATGGACAGACTAACTGATTCAAAGAAAATCAAAGAAAGATGGAAGGGGTATATTGACATTCTGTACACTAGACATGTCAACATCCAAGATACCTTAGATCACTGGTTCTAGTAGTAATGTATGGCTGTGAGAGCTGGACCATAAAGAAGGCTGAGCGCCGAAGAATTGATGCCTTTGAACTGTGGTGCTGGAGAAGACTCTTAAGAGTCCCCTGGACTGCTAGGAGGTCAAACCAGTCAATCTTAAAGGAAATCAACCCTGATTGCTCATTGGAAGGACTGATAATGAAGCTCAAGCTCAGATACTTTGGTCACCTAATGCGAAGAGAGGAGTCTTTGAAAAAGACCCTGATGCTGGGAAAGATTGAAGGCAAAAGGAGAAGAGGATGGCAGAGGATGAGATGGTTAGATAGCATCACTGAAGCAATGAGCATGAAACTGAGCAAACTCAGGGAGGCAGTGAAGGACAGGAAGGCCTGGCGCAATATGGTTCATGGGGTCACGAAGAGTCGGACACGACTTAACGACTGAACAACAATTTCCCCCAAGGGGGCAATTTGGGCATATCCTAGGGGTAATGCAGCAATTTGTAAATGTTTGTTTGTGAATCAAGAATCCAGTTTGAGACTGCTGCCGCCAAGATACTTGTGTTAAAGAACACAATCTGTGAGGGTTTGTGGGGATAATGATATTATTCAGGACCGGAAAAAGAGGTAATTGGGTCACACAGTTTAAGAACCACTGTCTTAGATGATAATTCCCTATTTACAAGAACCTCTAGTACTAGAACATGAAGTTAGATGTGCACTCCAGTCATTACAAGAGGACAGATTTTTGGATGGTTGTGAGGATAAATAATGATGATGGAGAACAGTTCAACAGGGTTTTTTTTTTACTGAGCTTGACACATTTATTTACTCTATTTTTAAAATGTATACCTTGTTTTGTTTCACTGAAAAAGTGTTTAAGGCATGGGTCCGAGACGTGGGTCAGTGCATTTGACACCTCCACTAGTGTCTGCTATGTTTAAAGCAACCGTGAGAGTAGTCACTTATTCTAAGTTTTTAAACTTAGAATAAGCCAATCTTATTCTAAGTTTAAAAAAACCTACATTGTTAAATAAAGCAATTTTTCCAGTCAAATCAGAGAGGCTATTAATGCTGATCAAGGCAAGTCATGCAACAGTGATACTATTAATTTCAATATTTGCTCTTTTTTTTCAAGTTTGGGACTATATTGTGAACATCTTTAGCATGCTTGTCACCTCAGATGTATTATTGTGCTATAAATATTTCAATAGAAAAAAATCAATTAGTTGTAAAGAAAGGGAACCAAGGCTGCAGAAACAATATCAGGTTTTTCTGAACAGGAAACCCTTCCTAACTTGACAAAATTATCTGTTACCTGCCTCCATGAAGCAAGAAACTTACTTATGTTTTAGGATAATTGTGCTTTTATGAACCATAATTTTGTGTTCCCACCTGAACTGTCTGGTGTTAGTTAATCTGGGTACTGAGTTTTCCAGATATGAAAGTTTCTTTGTTTGTTTGTTTTTGGAATTTAAACTGTTTTTGAATTCCCAGTGTAGCAAAATCCCTTAGAGAATGACTTAACATAAATAAATGTTCATTTCAACTCAGTTAAGCTACATTGTTTTTAATGTAGAAGGACTGCAGCTTTTATCTGTAGAGTATTATGTACTGTCGCAAGATAATTCTAATGGGGCTGCCATGTAGGTAATGCTTTTCTGTTTTACTGTGCAATAATAATAGGAAATGTCTAGCTTTCCACTTAACCAAGTTCTGTGTTATAAATTAACTTAGTAAGAAGGCAAGAATATATATTAAGGAAAGCAATAATTGAATTACATTTAGAGTTGTATCCAAATCCATCTCACAGAGAAGTGTATTACTATTCAACAATAAATGAAAAATGCAAAGTAGGCTGTGTTAAGCATAAGAACATTTCCTTTAATGAGCATGAGTGAAGCCCCCCTTGGATTGTCCTTCCTTCCTTCCTTCCTTCCTTCCTTCCTTCCTTCCTTCCTTCCTTCCTTCCTTCCTTCCTTCCTTCCTTCCTTCCTTCCTTCCTTCCTTCCTATTTCTGTCATCTTGCTGTCTTTTATTCCTTAATTTTTTTTAAATTGTGAGCTGCCCAGAGTCATTGAAAGTCAGGTGGCATATAATAAATAAATGAATAAATGAATAAATTCAAAATTTTCACGATTGCATTTGTCTTACATGTAATGGCCTTTTTTCCCAAATGTGTCTTTCAATAGAATATGTGATTCTTCATAATCAAATTTATATTCTGCATTTTAATATATGGCTGCATCCAAAGAGCAGGCTTATACAAGAAAATTAATGTTTTCTCCAAGTTCCTGTATAGTCTGTGGTCTGCTGCAGTCTTATGCTGCAGGCACATAATATGGCAAATCATGTCAAATGCTTGGAATACAAAAGCTAAGTTTAGAAATAAATGGAGAATGCATAATTTAAAGATTCACACAGTGTGTTCCTCTAAGAACTTTTGTAGTTCATGAACTTCTCTCATTTATTTTTAACCCATTTCACAAAGTCAGTCATAAGTGGGTAATAAACAACTAGGAATCTAGACTATTGTTATTATGATTGGTCGCACAGTCAGCCAGATGTTTAGGCTGGATTTGGCATTTTTATCCAGTTATTGAGTCCTTCCCAAGGACCTGGGATAGGCAGATGTGGTTGTTTGATGATGTTAAAGGTATTGTTGCAGGATGTAACAAGTGAAGCTGCTGTTCCAAGTAAAGCTGCCTTTTGCAATTGACTGATGGTGATTTTGTCAATGCTGATGGTCTTCAAGTGGTGCTCCAGATGTTTTAGGATTGCACCCAAGGTGCCTATAACTATTGGTACTATCTTTGCTTTCTTTTGCCATAGTCATGGCATAAGTCATAGTTCATTTGGTCTTTCTTATAGGCCAGTTTGGTTTCTTTGGTATTCAGTAAGTCTTCATGGCGTAATAGCTTCAGTACATCTTCTTCACTGTCCTTCAGATATTCTTCCAATGCCCTTTTTTCTTCTTCGGTGGTCTGGTGTACGTGTAACATTCCACACCCACCAATGCTCCTTGGTAAATAGAGTCTGTCAACGTTGTGTGGATGAAGGGCATGATTGTCCTTTGTTTTTCTGGTCTTCCTATCCAGGGCTTTTAGTTCAGCTTGAGTCCATTCTACTATTCCAGCTGTATATCTAATGACTAGAATTGCCCAAGTGTTAATTGCCTTGATGGTATTTCCGCCACTGAGTTGGACTTTAAGATCTTCTTCACTCTCATGATGTATTCACTACTAACCTTCTTCTTGACTTCAGTGTGCTTGATGTTGTCAGCCTGAAGGATGCCCAGGTATTTGCAGTGATCTTCTTCATCCAGACTCTTGATGTTATTTCCATTGAACATCTTGATTCCTTCAGTTTTCACAATTTTTCCTCTGTTGATGGTCAGGGTGGCACATTTGTCCAGTCCAAACTCCTTTGAACTATCTTGGCTGTATATTTAGATAGTGTTGAACAGTGATTCCAGTTCAGATGGTGTTTTTCCATACAGCTTCAGCTCATCCATGTAAAGGAGGTGAGATAACCTGGCAGATATTTTTGATGTTTGATAGCCATGTCCTGACATGATCAGTATTCTTGACAGAGGAATCAATTCAATGACAAACAGTAGTGGTGATAGTGAGTGTCCTTGAAAGAATTCTCTCTGGATGTTAACCTCGCCCAGTCTATTGCCATTGACCAGCAATTGTGTCTTCCATTGTACCATTGATCTTTGCACAAAGCTTCTAATGTTTCTACTGACTCCTGTTATTTCTAGGTACTTGATTATCCAGTCATGTGGCAGGGAGTTGAATGCCTTCTTGTAATCAATCCAAGCGACATTCAAGTTGGTCTTCCTTCTCTTGCAGTTTTCCAAAATCATCTTGTCAATTAGGAGTTGATCTTTTGTCCCTCTGCTGTTTGGGTGGTTTCCTTTCTGCTGAAATAGAAAGAGCTTGTTTTCAACTAGGTGCTATTAGACTGCATCAGCTACCACACCAGTTAGCAATTTGAAAGATGTTGGCAAGCAGGTAATTGGCCTGTAGTTGCCTGGTGCTTCTTTCTCAATCATTTTTTTTTTCCAAGCAGTGGTGCAGCAGTCCTCTCTGTTATACCCTCATGCACATGTGTACAGTAAATACAGCTCTCAATCCAGAACAAGAAGCATCTGTTGCACAATAAAATGTAATGCAGAACTATTAGCAATGAGATATTTCACATTTTCAAAACAATTTCAGGTCTGCTTCTGTCCATCTTCTTTCCAGAAGAGACTGTACCACAGAGGAATATGGAGCAACGAAAAAAGGAAGGCCCAAAGGTAACATAACGTTTTCCTGTCATAAGACACCGGTGCTTCCATATTTGCCACATGATCATGATCAGCTGCAGTCCTGAGATTAAATGCCCTAAAAAAGAAAATTGTCTTTCCTTAATTTACATTTATCAAATTAAACTTTATAGTACTGTGCTATAGTACAGACTGCAAATTACTTTGAGGCTCTTCTCTTAAACACAGTGAAATCCATCCAAATAAAATTGAATCTCTTTTTGATTTTTTAGATTTTTGGCTTTTTTTGAAAGATGCTGCGTGCTGGAGCAAATCCATAGGGAGATGGTTTAAAACCGAGAAGTCTATCATGTAATAAATGCAGTAAGGTCTTTATTGTTTTTGTGAAAAACAACTTGATGGTATGCACTCTGCAAATCAAGAATACAAAACACAGATAACATTGCATTACAATAAGTTTGTTTGATCTGTCAAATCCATATAAAGATGGATACTCCTGTTTTACCTTTTTATCACAACAGTAGGTAAAACCCATTCTGCATCAGTAATATCCCTCTGCATCAAATCCTTTATTTCTTTTGACATACATCTCTCAATGTTGCAAGTTTTTTTGTACATGAACATCTCTTCTTTTTCCATTTTTAAAAGGACTAATCCATGAGCACAGCCTAATTCTTTTCCATGCCAGTATTACTGAAACGGATGCTTGTCCTACAGCAGTTTTTAACCAAGGAGAAACATGTCCTTCCGGTATCCCAGTATTTAATTCCGCAAATACATTTCTGTCTAAAATAGAAATAACATTAAGGACAATTTAAAATTCTACAAGTGTACTATATGAATCATGAGTCACCTCTGTAGGCAAATACATGCAGATTTAAAAAACAACAACACACCAATTATATTTTTGCCTCAATGTTTTTTCCAAACCCCAGTACAAACAAAATTATGCAGGCAGTACAGAAACTGCTGATCTGGTATTTACCATTAATTCAATATATTTTGAAGTTTTTGTAGCTATACAGAAAATTTAATTTTCCTTGCAACAGGAGTACAACTAGTCTGTCCACACTATGGCTATATGTACATGCTGATTAAATTGATTAACATAACATATTTCAACAAAGTGAGCTGTCCTCTCTTAGCAGGACAGTTTATATAGCTTGCAACATGCAGGGAAGATCATTATGAAAACCCTCATAACTTTTAATGGTGTTGAATTGCCTTTCTTTGAATGCTTTATAGCCATCTTTTCTTCTCTATAGCCGTCTGTTATACATAGGATCCATTATTTTCACCATGCTCTGTATCCAAACTCATTACTTTAGCTTCTGCCACAATTGGTTCTATTTGTCTTACAGTAAAGTTGGCTTTTCCCAAAAATAGATCCGTCTCCCAACAGTGATGTCGGTATAAGAGATGGTCCAAAAAGACAAGATGATGGACAAGCATCTTGCCTTTTTTGAGTGCCCCACCCCCCATTTCTCTCAAAACTAAATATCTGAAGTATAAAAGAGTTATTTTCCCAGTGGAAAGGATGAAGTTTTGTTTAAGTATATGCTCAACTAACATATACTTATGGATATACTGTATCCATGGAGTTTTTCTGGCATCAAGATGGAAGTGGTTTGCCTTTTTCCAGGAAATTCTTGGAATTTCCCAGTTCCCAGTTTCCCAGTTTGGCCTACAAATGTGGAATTTCCTGGTGGCCTCCCATTCAACTTGATACAACTTGGTTTAGCTTTTTTCAAGATCAGCAAGTCAGGTAGGTGCTAGCATCTGCTGGTCTTTAATGAACTCTGCTACATTTTCACATGTACACAAATCAAAGTCTTTTAAAACAGTGTATCAATTTTACACTAATGATATTTTTACCTCCTAAGTGCTGTCTCATATTTATCAACTGCAAGGGAAAAAGTATAAAATATAGACTCTTTCCACTTAGAAGCAATGAGGAAGTAATGGACATTTTCTTGTCTCTGCTTGCTATTAATTGCAAATAATTAATTGGAGAAACTCCTAGACTTGAAGAAACAGAGCAGGCAGGTTCATTGATAAATCCATCCCCTGTTGGTATATAGGTAGCCTTTGCTTAGCAACCACAATTGAGACAGGCAACTCTGTTGCTAAGTGCCGCAGTTGCTAAGCGGAAAATCACGTGACCATGATCGGCTTACGTCACTTCCCATTCAGTCATTAAGCAAATCACTGTGGTCATTAAGCAAGACATCATGTAACCGTGACTTGCGATTTTATTTCTGCACTCTCCATTAACTCTGCTTGTCGGAAGCCAGCTGTGAGGCACGTAAATGGCAATCACGTGGCTGTGGGACACTGCGGCAGTTGTAAATGTGAGGATTGGTAACAAAGCGGGGTTTTTTTACACCATTGTAACTTAGAAGGGTTGCTAAATGAGGCAGTTGGAAGCTAGGACTACCTATAATGTGTTGCAATAATAGAAAGCAGCATACAAAAAAATAACATATCTATTCAAGCAAGTCCCCAGTTCATTAGCAACCTCAGTAAAACAAAAAGTTTCTAAAGCAAAGATTCTCCTAAATATGACTCCTGTTTATTATCTCGCTACAGATGACTAATACTTCCGCTTATCCCTGCTTTCTTAAAAATATTTAAAACAGACAGTGCTACTTTATGTTACCTGAAGAACAATATAACTTGAGGTTTCCAAGGATTAATAAAACAATTATATTTATATTGTCTATAAAACAGTGTGGAGAATTGTTATGATGTGTGGTACAGTGTTACTCCAATTTGGCTAACTCTTCATTTAAGAGAAAAAAAGACTAGAAATCTTTAAATCCTGATCTTCTATGAATGCTACCTAACCTGTTCTCTAGTACAGCAGTATCTTTTTTACCTAATGTTTTTAGAACTATTTTTGTTTTTTTAAATATTTTATTATTTTAATGTAACTGAAAGAAAAATAAAACAAAAATATGAATGCAAATAGAATAAAACAATATATAAAAAACAAAACAGGGTAAATCAGATACAATACAAACATAACTATCATTTAAGAATCGATGCAAGTCAGTTTTTAAAACATGAATTAAACCTTAACCACACAGAATATATTGTCCAGTCTTCCTTTTATGTCAATAACAAGACAATTCAAAGGCTGAGAGTTGACAAATTTCATCAAACAAATCTTTGTTATCTAGTATACAAGTTTATTTCCAGGAATACATGATTATTTTTTTGGCAACAGTAAATCCATAGTTCTTCACAAATAGACAACTTCCAATTTTTTAATACAATTAATTCACACATTGAAGTCTATAAATCTTAATGTCCTTCCAAGAAACTAGTTCACCTGTTAAGAATATTCAACCAATAAGAAGTTATCAATAACGAACTTCAAATTTATTGCATCTCCAACATAAGATTTATTGCAGCTCTAACCAAATTGTTCAAATAACTGTTGAGTCCAATCTGGAGGTTGAGTCATGGCAACTGGACTTCTTTTCTTTTGGTTAGATACATTTCCCTGCTCTTCCAAGCAGCTTCTTCAGTCTAGAAAGTTGGTTAGGGGGAACCCCATAAATGTCTTCCAGGGTGGCTGCATTTCTCACTAACATGTTGGGCTCGTTAAAGGGGCAATAGGAGATGTGATTAGTAGAGTTTTTGGTATGTGGATGTCTTACTCCTAATCCCTCACTCATCCCCAAGTGGGTCATTAAGTGCTGCTCCCTGGTGAACTTGTGAAGTGGTCTTAATCTTCCTGGGGACTGATGAAAGAGCAGCATGAAAAATGGGAGACAAGTTGTGTCTGAGGCCTCCACCACTATTGAGGGAAGGATTTTCCACTTTGGCATTCCTTCACTCCTCTCTCAAACCACCTATCTTCTCTGTCCAAAATGTGAACATTATTTTCCTCAAAGGAGTGTCCTTTTTCTTTTAGATGAAGGTAAACTGCTGATTCTGGTCCTGTGTTGTTGCTCCTCCTGTGCTGGGCCATCCTCTTGTGTAAAGGCTGTTTGGTTTCTCCAATGTAGAGCTCTGAACACTCCTCACTGCACTGGATTGCATATACTACATTGCTCTTCTTATGTTTTGGGGTTAGATCTTTTTTTTTTTTTTACAATACACAGAGTCAAGGTATTACTTCTGGTTTTCCCAGTGTCATCATAGGAGTTCTACAGCAGAATCCAGTACCCTAAGCAATAGCTAAGAAGATGATAAAAATGCATCTATCTTAGAAAATGACAGCTAATAAAATTAGAAGTGTGTTAATATCACTTGGGAGATATTTTGTTGAATTAGATGGAAAACATGTGTAAACATTGTTTTTGGAACAAGATTTTGATCTCATCAGTTCCAGTATGGCCCAGAATGTAGTACTATTGTTAGTTCAAGGATACTGAGAACTGGAAGGGTTTCAATAAAGAACAGCGTATAAAGAATTCATATAGGGCAGTATATTAACAAATGCTATTCTTACAGGGAAATAATTACTTATCTTGGAAGTAATTTAAATTGGGACTATATAACAGAATACAAAAATGTCTTAAGATGTGCACAGCACAATCTATTGTGTTTAGTGAGACTTATTTCCAAAGAAATATGTATAGAATTATAGTATCAGTTCAATAGAACGTGAACAACATTATTTATTGGCCACATGGCCTGAAAAGTGTGAATATGTCTTGCAAGCTCATATGTACAAGAGAAGTGCTTTACCAACAGAACTGCTTCATGGGTCAGTGAGTAAGGCATCTGTGAAAAAAAGAACCACTGTGAATACACAGTGCAGGTCCTCCTTTCCCAGTCTAATGCTGGGTCCATTGGACTAACTTCTCTCATAATAATTGACAATCTGGACGGTACTAAGTTGGTAAAAGCTGACTAATGTTGTTTTAGTAATTTTATTTTTCTTCTATGTGTTGTTTTATGTAAGTTTATACTTAAAGAAAGATTTAGATAATAGTAATGTCTGTTCATAAATAAATACACATTAAGAATTTGTAAAAACCTGTGATTCATGGTTGACAGCATTGAAAATTGCTTCCTGAAAACAGAAAGCAGAGTTTTGACTCCTATTCCAGTTTTGATTCTGGGAGCAGCACTTTTTCTAGAGTAGTATTTCCAAGGGAAAACAGCATATTTAATGCATTGGCTTGCTTATTGAAATGTTATGATGTATTTCTCCATGACTAGCAGAGATTAATTATGTCATAAAATCCAAATTTACTTACCATCTTGACTATTGGCATCATCAAAAGTTACACTGAATGTTTTTGTTTAGCTAGATTTGCTGCTGGAATAATCTACATATAGATTTGGTTACTAGATCCATTGAACAAAGATTTTTGATTAATATAATACTAAAAATTGCAAAATAAGAAACTACTGTCCTTTTTTGTTTAAAAATGGGTTGGAATAAATAAGTGAGAACAAAACTATCTGGAGAATGAAGAGTATTCTTTTAGAAGGTGCAATTTTACCTGAAATGCAGTTCTAACCAAGTACCTTCTCCAGGGAAATCTTATAGGCAGCATCTGAAGTAAAGGAAAAATGGAAGTTTTGGGGCATGTATTATGTTCATCTGAAAAGAAGTGGAGTTGTTACTATTCTCTCTGAAAAGGAGAAGCTTCTACCATATCTTAAACAATGTGCCTAATAATTAGCATGGTTTTGCTCCTGTTTGAAGAGACATACATGACTTTGAAGCTATTGCAAACTAGCCTCTACAGTATCATATCTATTATTATTTTTGCCAACCAAGGAAGAAGTCATGTTTAACAGACTTGCAAATAAAAGGTCAAACAAGACTGTAAGTTATGTATAAATGTGATGGGAAAAGATAAGTTGTTAAAGGACCAGTTGTTAAAGGAAAATCTCTTAAAAAAACAGAGATCCATTCTCTTGTTTGTTTTTGTTTTTTGTTTTAATTTCATTTATTAATTTTACAATGGACATAATGCTACCCTACCATTCCTCATAGAATAATAGTTTGCTAATTTGCACTGTCAAGCAATGGATTTTATCAAACAAGCATGCTTTAGACCAGTTCTTATATTGTATATCCACTGATATATAGTATTATCTAGATATTTCCATTGGGTAGGAAAAATTTGGTTCATTCATTCATTCATTCATTCATTCATTCATTCATTCATTCATTCATTCATATATGACATTTATATAGCCAAAAATTATTTTGACCACAACAAGGTGAATCGGTAAGCCTAAATAGATCAGGAGTTCTCAAACTTTAGGATGCTGTGACCCTCCCCCTCACCCCATGAACAAACTTAATGATTTCAATGGGGCAATAAATAAACATCCTACATATGCCTTCAGTAATTACATTTCAGTTTCCATAGGCCCCAGGGCTGGACTGCTTCAAGACTGTGCTCTATGATTTACCCTGTCTTAGGGGAATCCACTCATGGGAATGCACCTGTGGGTACCTGGAGCTCTGCAAGACAGGCTGCAGTCCTGACTGACCACACTCCCACTCTGCCTGGACAGGCATTTTTCCAGCTAAAGCAAGACAGTGTTCTGGCAGCAATCCTGCCATTGGTCTGCACACTGCCCTCAAATTTCCAACCCTTCTCAAATGTACTGGTGGATTCCCATCCACAGTTTGAGAACCCCTGCAATAAATAGGAGTTTCTGTGGTTAAATGACCAGAGAAAAAAGTATTGCAAGAGGAGAAGCAAACAGGGGAAGAAATCAAGCTTCCACTTTCCCAAGAGTAAGTAACCCTAGATAGATTTATACTTATTTGTTATGCCATTTGTAATACATACTTTTCTCATTCATGATTATTCATAAATTGCTACCCCATCATTTTATAGTCATTTCATGGTATTATGAGAAGCTATGGCCAAATTCCCTTACGGCTCTAATTGATTCAAAAAAAAATTACTGTTCAGGGATTCTTTAAAAAAAAAAAAGTATATATGAAACCATGCCACTGAAATTATTTCAGTGAAGTTTATTTTAAATTGAATGTACTTTTCTCAATAAACATATTTGGATTCAGAACTGGTTACCTTTATAGTTTATTCATACTTGGTGAAATAATTTATTTTTAGCTTCTAATATATTGCATTGGACACTTTCTTCCTTTTGGAAAAAAAATAATCTAAATGTCAGATGTTTGGCTGCAGTGGCATCTTATGTAAGAATGCAGCCTAGATGCAAAAGCTGGAGCGGATTGGTAATTTGAAAAGTACAATAGATACCAATATATTAGTACTTTAAGTAGCCTAATTATCTATTTGCATAGACTCTTAGAACAAAGATGAATTTGTTTCTGCAGAATCTTGGAGCAAACAGCAGTGCAAACGAAAACTGAATTTTGAGAAGAGCCCTTTCTCATGTAATATTCTAAAGAAAAGCTTTCAATGAAATGCTAGTTACGTGATGGCAAAATGGAAGTGTGCCCACTGAATTTGGCTGAAGATCTTGAGTGGGGGAATATTCTCCTTTCGCTATGAAAGTTCACCTTGTAGCCTTTGCTTTTCCCTGGTTTGCTTCCTTTTTAAACATAGTGCTCTTTTAGAAGTAACATTTACCAGGGTCCAGACATGTCCTTTGTGAACTGAAAAGGCAGTTCTGTTTGCACTCACCAACAGTTTCTCCAGATTGCTCCATATAGCAGCAGTGCTCCATGCCCCATCCCAAAGCTCTCAGTTCTCAGGAGCTGATTGTGTTAGGAACAGAGAAAGCCATATTGTTGCCAAATGAAAGTTCTGCATCCCCATCTCTAGACTAATCTATTATTCTTAGCGTTCCTGATGTGGAAGAGCATTTCCTCGTGAAATGTAAACGTTACGATTTTTAAAACTTAGAATTCAATGCCTACTTTTTGACTTTCTTTGCTCTTACAGTATTCTACTTCGTTTAGCCCACCAAACAGTGGTTAGGTTAAGATAATGTGTATTTGATATGTTACCACAAATGATGCTTTGGAAATACCTGAATGCAAGTGCTTGCTTCATAATAGAACAGTGGTATTGTGACACTCTAGTGACACCCCAGATGTTATCAACTAACTCAGAGAGAGGGATGAAATACAGTCTTTAATATTTAATTTTTTAAAATATGGCTAAATTTTTGCCAGATTTCTGTACTCTCATGTTAAAAGTTGGCCATTTTTAATTCTGTTTATTTACTTTGGTGTTAATGATACCGCCCCTCTGATGGTGTCTCCCTCCTGAAAGTATTGCTGGCATTGGTCCTGCTGCATTCAACAGAATATAGAGGTCATTGTTTTCCAGGTCCAAAGTCCACAATTGTTTTCTGAACATTCTTTTGTGAACTGGCCCCCTGAAACAGTGGGGCATGATCATTCTATGTTATTTGCTTTGGGCAGTATACCCCTCTGATGTTGGCAGCCAGACTACTCTTCCTTATTGCAGATTTTGGTCAATGTTGTATTTCAGTAATTATGCATGTTGTTCTGACACTTTGCTCTTAATCCCCATTCTCTCCCGAATAATATTTTGTATTCTTACATTATCATGTGGCAGGCAATTGTAGCCATCAGGGATCTAAAAGGGGCAAAACATTTGTACTTTTGAAAATTATAACTTTATACCTGAAAATAGGGTACTTTTTGACATTTAAATCTGTATAAGACCAAACTCATTTTAGATACTTTTATAAATGTTGGGTGACCAAAAGATGACTGACCATGTTTATCTTTACCTTCTGTCTATAAGGTACAGGTGTCTGTTTATATCATTATAAAAGGCACTGTGTGAATTGCTTCTTAATAGGTTTTTAAGATACTTGAACTTGTAATTCATGGTAGTTCTATATGACACTGGCAGCTGCAGAGCTCAGTGATGAGATTAATTTGCTATGAATGTCATACAGTTTACTGCTCACAGATGAATTACATTGGGAATCATCTTGTTATGTCTGTGATATAAAATCCTTTGGTCTTTGTAATGATGATTGTTTATGGAATACAGACATATTTTACCAGGGTTGTCTTTGCTGCTAAGTTGACTTATGCTTTCACATTTGTTCTCTGGTAAATTTGTAAACAGTTATTTGCTTATGATATAAACATGTAGTTATCATTTAAAAGTAAATTTAAGTACAGGTAGCTGTCTACAATAATACAAATAATGATTTTCTGTCTATCTTTTAATACAATGTGGTTGAATCTCTTTATTAGTCTGTAAATCATGTAGATATGAAATTTAGTTATATATCTAATATTTGTTTATACATTATCAGTTTATTCTTTACATGCTTTTTCTATCAAATCTAATATGTAGTTATATTTCTTAAATTATTTCATTTAAAAAAAACATTTCAAGTGCTAGGTTCTCCTTCCCATGATGAAAATGTAGGGGAGGATGATGAAAATGTATAGGGTAGATCACTGGGAGGGAAATTTGAATATGAATTTTAGCATGGCAGAATTTTAGCATGGCAGAACGGGAAATCCAACTCTTATTTTGTTGGTTCTAGTGTTCTTGATCTGGGCACGTTCATGAGCCAGGGCACAGTACTAAACGTATTAGGAGTGGATAATTTGTAGAGTCTTAATGGGCCATTATGCTAATGGCCTTTAACTGAGGTTCTGCTCAGTATCTTACTATTACTGAAAGCTTTATAGGGGTGTCCCGCCATATGAAATTTTAGGTTGTCTCTTTCACTATCTTTGGATACCCATCTTGAGTGTACATTAGTACACTGCATGTAGACAACAGAGTAGAGATCCTAGCTTGCACAGAATAACATAAGTTTATTGGTGATAAAATACAGCTTTAATTGCACTTGTGGCATACTGGCCCAAACCTGCCAAAACAGGTACCATTCTTATCATTAGCAAGTCCTATATAGAAGTGAGTTAGGTATGTGAAAAGAAAGATAAAAATAAGTTGAATGCAATTGGAATGAAGTACTTAGATCTGTGTGTGGTAAAACAAGAGGGAAAGGAATGAGTAGGTGCTGAATGAATGTGGATTGAGTACAAAAATGAATGACCAGTATGAAGGAGTACAGTATACTGAGATACAGGTAGTCTTCATTTAGCTACCACAATTGGGACTAGCAGCAAAGTGGTCACTAAGTGAAACTGTGACTGTGCTTATGATCTTACGTCAGCTTTCCTCTGCTTTACAGACCTGCAAAGGTTGTAAATACAAGGATTGGTTGCAAAGTTATTTTTTCATCACTGTTGTAACTGAACAGTCACTAAACAAGGCAGTCGCTAAACAAAGACTACATGTAGTTTGTCATAAACAGAATGAATGAAGATCGAGCTGGATAAAAGTATTTGAAAAAAGAATGAATGGGTTGAGAGGAAGGAAAAAGTCAAGAAAGTCATAGATGAATTAAGTTGGCAAGATTCTGAAAAAAAGAAGGAAGAAGTTTAAAGAACAAAAGGCAATGTATGAAGCAATGAAGGGACATGATGAAAGTGAGGATGGCCTGCAAGAACAGAAAGATATGAAGATGTATAGTGAGTGGTACTGGTACAAATTAGATTTAGCTATAGTTCCTTTTCTTTTCACATTTCATACTTTATTTTGTTATTTCTTATTCCCATTCTGTACCTTGCATAGCATTTCTTTTCTCTGAAGTGGAACAGTGTGATAGGTAAGCATGTATATATACAGTAGGACAAGATGGTGCTGTTTCAACATGGACTGGATAGTAACAGGTTATTTTTTCCTGGTTCTCCTTCTGAAGTTAAATGTATTTTTTTTTTACTACTACTACTACTATTTTATTGTTATTATTGTTTTGAAGAGTCAGAATGGGAAGCAGTAGGGAAATAAAATATTTTAATACATTATATTTATTGGTGAAGGAGTAAGCTCTGTGAGCCAGTCCGTCAAAAGAGGTATTTGTGTTGGCAGCCATCTGTTCAGCGTTCGAAATAATAGAATAGCACAAGCATGGATTTTGTAAATTCCCCCTTTTCCATCCTTTTTGCTGAAAATAAAAGTCTTATCAAAACTTAAATAGTTTGCCTAGCAGGTATCTCCATATCCTCTTACACTGATAATATCAGCATTTTCTTTGTGTGCTAAATACAAACTTTTGTCTATATCAGACAAGACATAATTGTTAACCAACTGTCATCAATAAGCTGAAGAGCAGGAAAAAAATCCTTTGGGGGCTTTGGGAAAAGGGAAGCAGATGACCATCATTACATCGAGACTCTTTTTGTCACAGAAAAAAGAAACAAAAATACTCACTATTACAAGCCTGCTCTAACTAGAAAATATTGAATTTTACAGTTTCTTTAGAGATTTAAACAAGAAGGGAGAGCCAGATTTACTTTTAGATATTTTGGAATTTGACAAATAAAACATGCTTTCTGATTTGGATAATTTAAATAGCATAATTTTGGTGTACACATTGATTTCGTATTAAAGTTTAGCTCCAGTTAGTGCTTATCCAAGGTACACTTTAGTCTGAACAATACCATGCTTATCCTTATAATTTAGTAAATAATATAAAGAGTGAACAGATTTTTTTAAAAAACTGTGACTCAGAGAAATTCAGTTTACATAAAGAAGTTCTGTAATTTTTATCCTGTATTAGTTATCTGTTTTATTTAACGCTGTGTGGTTGATGAGACAACTAGGTACTAGGAATTAGACACTACCAAGAAAACATCTTTCTGGGAGTGTGCATAGTTAATGCTCCATCCCATCACGGTCATATAGAATGGCAGTATAATCTTCATCAATAGATCTAAGATGATGCCTAAAAGCATGACGTGAATTTCCTGGAAACTTAAAGGCTTGCAACTTTTAAAGTTTAAGATAATCAATTCATTAAAGTATTTTTCAAGAATAAACATCACACTGCACAGGCATCTGGCTTTAGCACATCCTAATCTGGTGTACCCAAATGTGTTGTGTTACACATAGCAATGCTGGAAGTTGTAGTTTTCAGACTTCAGAAGGGGCATCAGCTTAGAGAAGTTAGTCTTGGTATATTCCTAAAATGCTGAGATTCTGTGTACCTTTTCCTCCCTGTGTATTTTCCTCCCAATCCAGTTGAGTAGCTTTTTTTAAAAAATATTTTCTTGCCTGTTTCTCATCTCCAGGTTGCAGTGCTATATAGAAATGGTATGAAAAAGATAAAAATGTTTTGCATATATAATTGTTCTTATTAAATAATAGTAAACAACAAGAGGTGTTGCTTAAATTTGGATCATCAGGATTGCCTAAAAATCTAGTGGTAGAATTAAAATAACATCAATTGATATAAACCCCAGGATCATCAACTGATAAATCTAAGGTTCTTTGCATAAGGTCTCTCTCTATCATACACTATGAAATGCACTTAACAGGCTTTATAGTCACTAAAAGCATTTCACGTAATTTGGTAGCAATAAGATCTTATGGGATGTTTTGTACAGATATGAGAGTACAGGTGCCATGTATTTCTCTTGGTCTTGGTCCATGTTTTCCCTTTTCCATGATATTTAATCAAAACAATGGATTGCAGTACCTGTTACAGTAGAGTAGTTGGTATGTTTAACAAAGAAATAAAGCTTTGCCTCTAGCCCCGAAAAGGAAGGCAAGTGTCAGGCCCGGCCCAAGAACAATGACGAGGCAGTCCAGTCCAGTATAGTTCGACTAAACCTATGCTAAAGCAACTAGTGGATATACCCCGTAAGACTCTAGGGAGGGTGTAGCCTAAGCCTCTTCTTCTTCTCATGGTCTTGTTGCGGGCTGAGAAAGCGCTTGCCTTGTCCCCTCTCCTGGAATGCACTCTCCCCCTCCTGATAGCCTTGATCTTCCATTCCAGTATCCCCCTCACACAAGCTCTCCATTATAGCAAGTAACCTATATCTTCCATCAGCCCAACTTTTTGATAGGTTTGGAAAGCTCAGAGTTCAATTTCCGGCCTAACCAGACTAATGTAGGAGCCTAAGAATAGTGCTTTATCCTAACTCTCACCAGTCTTCTCCCCACATCCTTTGCTTGAAGCTGTCACCTCTTTCTCCTTCTTTCAGACTAATATACCATAATTGCTTCGATGGTCCAACTTTGTCCAACAGATCTTTATGAAAAACAAGGCTTTCATTATTCTTTGTACATTGAGGGTCATATGACTGTGGTGGGTCTAGAAACCTAATAAATTAATAAAGTATACTAACTCAAATATTTGAATACTTATGTACTCCAGGTGAAAATGCTCTATAATATTAAACTTACTTAATTTAGAACCATTATCCTTTGGGTATAAAGTAAACAGATGAAATCTATACTGGAAAAAATAGTAGACTTAGATAGGTTATGTTGAGTTTAACAATTTAAACCTGACTCTTTTAAATTTCTCCTTGGCATTCACTTCTGTTGTCTTTTGATTTTCTGTCCACTACTCTTATTTGTTTATTCTGTTACTGCGTTTTACATTTTGAAATGCAAGATTTTAAGTTACCATGCAAGGAAATGTATTTACTTTTTCTGACAGAGAAGATATTTCTTTTTAAATTAGTATAAGCCAAGTATATGTGCCTATCCATCTCTAATCTTGGTTATCATTTACAGTTCTGCAATGTTCTACTATTTTCTTAATCATTCAAAGTTTTAAAAGCAAATTATATTGTGGTTTTGATCTCTTTGGTACACTGTAAATTTGGATTCTAAATAATCTGTACTGGATGATTACATGCACACACTTTTTATATATTCATGTTGTAGTGGTAAGAACATAAGCTTTCCTCCCACAAGAATACTGTTCAAATCTCCTTTTGATCATTGAGATTCCAAAAGCTCAGTCTTGTGTTGAAGAGGAATATTAGCCTGGACGTATCATTCATCATATGTGTCAAACATTGTTATGTTATATCTGTTATCAGCTTATACATGTAATTTTCCCCCTGCATTATTATGGCTTAGAAGTAGAGTGTTAAAAACCCTAAGCAATAATTCTTTCTGTGGCTGTTAACCCTCCAAGCTCATAAAATCAGAACTATTTTTCCTATTTAAAAAATGCTTTAGCTAAATCTCAAGTAACTCAAGTAAATGAACTTGATTCTTCTAATAAATATCTTAGTTATTAAATATAAGCATGAACTCAAAGGACATAAGTGGTATTTATTTATTTATTTATTTATTTATTTATTTATTTATTTATTTATTTAAATTTAATTAATTTAATTTAATTTACTTCACTGTGTACAGTCACTTCTTTCCCAAGCAACTCTGGGCAGCTAACAAGTTAAAAGCACCAAAAGCTATGTCCACTACGGGGAAAGAAGTTACTAATCAACACATATAACACCACAAACACTTAACTTGCATAATGCAGCTAACATCTAACAATGACTTACAGAACATCCTGGCCTAGTGCTCAGGGAAAGAGTCACATCTTCAGCCTCTTTCTAAAGGCCAGCAAGGTCTGGGCCTTCTGAGTCTCAGGCAAAGGGCTGTTCCATAGGGCGGGCATAGCAACACAGAAGATATACTTCCAGAGTCCCATAATATAGGACTGTTTAATAGATGGGACCCGGAGCATGTCAATTCTGTCAGTTCTGATTGAGTGGGCATAGATAATTGGATGGTCCTTCAAATATCCTAGATTTGAGCCCTAAAGGGCTTTATAGAGGATAACCAGGGCCTTGAATTGCAACCCGAAACCATTGGTAATCAGTGCAGCTCAGTGCAGCACATTAGCAGAGTTAGATGGGCATATTGAGGTGCATGCATAACTACCTGCACTGCTACATTCTGGACCAGCTATAGCTTCCGATGGTTTTCAAGGACAGCTTCATGTTAGAACGCATTGCAGTAATCCAAACAAGAGGTCACCAAGATGTGAGTGACTGCGACTAGGTGCTCCTGATCCAGGAACAGGCACAATTGATGTACAAGATAAATTTGTGTGAAAGCCTTCCTATCCACTGCTGCCACTTGCAAAGAGATGAAAGTCAAAGAGGACCCCCAAACTTCGCACCAGTTCTGTGTGAGACAGTACAGCCCCATCCAGAACTAAAGATGGAAGGTCTCCAGGATCGGGCTGTCCCAGAATTCACAGCATTTCAGGGTTGCTACGTTGAGCCTAAGCCTGTTTCTGTGGCCTGTTCCATCCAGATTATTACAGCATCCAGACACTGAGATGGAACCGAGGCTGCATCACTTGAGTGACCAGGGATTAAGGTCTATAGCTAACCCATGTTGCCAGATGATCTCTCCAGTGGCTTCACTTAGATCTTTAATAGGAGAGAGGGCATCATCCCATAAAGTAAGAGCCTAAGATTAGGTCGTTCCCCCCCCCCATCAACCCCAGCTGGAACTAGCCCTCATGTTGTCATCTGGAAGACCCTTGCTCCTTTCAGAGGTGCTGCTCCCCAGGTAGCTAGATGTGAGCTAAAGGGGGGGGCAGAGGGGGGGACCCTTTGATTATACTGCAGAATATGCTGTGCTTGTGATTCATATACAGTGCCTTCATCTATATTCAGATTTTAATTTGTACGTGTCTCTTTTTCTTTTACAAACAGTTTGCCGAAAATGAAAATGGCCAAGCAAAAATCACAACATTCAAGAAGCAGCTCACTAATATCCAAGAGTAAGCGAAGAAGAAAATAGCAGACATTTCAGACACTGTATTTTGTTACAGAAATTTCTAAAATGATTTTACTTCTGAAGTTTTAGAGGCATATATCTGGACTCAAGTTCCATTCCCAGCAATGAACATCGCTTCAAAATAAATGTATCTTTAATATTAACAGCTGTATATCTGAGTGGCGTGAAAAGTATTACACTCAGAACGTAAGCAGCAATTCAGCTTTTAGAATATATGCTGTTTTTCTTGTCTTAATTGATAGTCTCTAGGTATGGTGGACTACAGTTACCATCATCATCAGTCATGCTCCTAGGACATGATTTAATTCAAATTATTTAATTAGTGAAAAGTTGATTTAGGTAATTTTCACTCTTCTCACTTACCTCCATGTTTACCACTTATCACCTTGTTTGTTTCATTATTCTGGATATATTTTGTAGCCCTTGTGGTTGGACCATGGTTTATTTTTTCATACAAAAAAAATCTAATTCAGAAATATTTCATGTATTTAAAAAATGGAAACTTGGTAAAAATTTTGATTTGCTCTGAGTGTATTGCTTTATCAAGTAGCAACAACTTTCTTCCTCTTTATTTATTCTTTGACATCTATATTCTAAGAGTCTATATTTGTTTAACAATTAAAATTTCCAGGCTAAAAGAAATGCAATCCAATGAAATTAATTCCAGAGTGAACATTTTCATGGCTGCTATTTCTTGGTAAAATGACTTCCAGATCATGCAATGTGAGATCATAATTATGTGCTGATATTTTGCCAATCATGCAGAAGTGAGCAACATGGCTAGCAAAATGTCCATTCCTATTCATTGACTCAGACTGCATGACCTGGAAATCATTTCACCAAGAAATTAATTTTGTTTAAATATTTTAAAGACTATTCAACAGCCCCAATGCTTTCACTGCTGAAAGAATAGAAAAAGGCCAATTTTCTATTTCCCCACCATCTCCCCAAATGTACTTTGGAGTGTTGGGGGGACTCTAGAACAGATGGGGTGCACAAGAACTGTAAGAGGGAGATAGAAAGTGAGAATCTTGTTACACCAAACATCTCCTTGCACAACTTTGGATTTCTTTCTCAGACTCTGTTGCCTTAAACAAAAATTCTGTCCCGTGATGCATGTTATATTTATAAAAGCTATATAACAATTTCTGCTTCTACCACTCTCATTTGCAGGGGTATACTGGTGAGACTACTACTATTGCTAAATATTTTTCTGTTCATATGTACATATACACACACAACAAACAAACAACAACATGATGTGACACAATATTGAGCATGGTTTTTATATCTTTGCATGCTACATAATGAAGGCTTTCTCATCCCCAGTCATAACAATTTAAAAAAATATAAAGGTATTATTTTCCAAGAAGTGCTAGTTCTACCTTTCTGCCTTTTTGGAATACTTCTAAATCCACAAATATAGCTGCTTCATTTCTGAGAATGAATTTGGGACAATGGGCTAGTAACTTACCTCACTGCCACTGACATTTATCCTATACTTGTTTCCTTGAATAAAGGAATGACATAACTCTACTTTCTCTCTCCCCTCCTCCAACTCCAAAGAAATGGGAGAAAGTAGAAGCATGCCCTTGGGTTAACAGGCAAGACTACAGCTTGGACATGGAGGAGGAAGGCGTTGTACTCAGCCTCTGTTCCCAAAGAATATATTGAACTCAAAGTACCCCTTCAGCACAGAAGGAAACTTTCAACTTGGCCCTGAAAAGCAGAGGGGGCACGCTGATTTTGCCTGTGTGCCCAGTGGTGGTTCCAAATGTAGAACCACAATCAGATGAAGAGACTTTCATGCCTTTAGCATCTCGATGTAGGTCCAAGCCAAAGTAGGAAGATGGAGTTGTACCAGGTTGGGTTTGCTTCAAGCTTCAGATCTGAGTCTAGGGTGCACTTTTTAACCATGGCAAGTTGAATGACATTATCAATACCCATTTAAATTTATTTGAAGATTTAGCATATATATTAACACCAGTTATCTGAATACAAAACATAACATAATCTTATATTACAATCATTTTATTTTTTATTTTTGAATGAAAAATAAAATCCAAAGGCAAGGTAATCATTCTGATTTCATTTTCCTTCCAGTGGGAGTGATGACATGAGCAAGACTGTCTCCCTTGTGCTATGCTAAGCATTCATATCAAGGTCTTGCTTGAATCAAAGTCTGGCAGTCAATTAATATGTGTAATTGCTTTTGACTGCTTATAAAATTTCAACTGAGTTTTGGACCTATTCTTCATTTAGCCAGATGTCACTTTGCAGCTAATTTTCATTATCAAATTTGCTTAGATATTGCATTTGTGTGTTAAACAATCCCCTGATGGATATGCTTTCAATATCAATTCATGGGGGTATTTCCCTACCAAATTTTTGCCAATTTTTTAAAATTAATTTTAATATTTAGAAGATTATTGCTATGACCAATTAATAAAATCAAAAGCCTGTGTGAAAAATCTTGGTTTTGTTTTATCAAATTACAGAGTATTTTACATTCTCTAACACAAGAGCTCTTTCCTGGTTCTCTTTCTTAATGTAATATATTCCTGCAATGCACTGTATAAAATGCCATAAATGCCAGCCCTGCTGTTTTGAATTTTAATTCTTTTTTTTTTAAGTTGCTGCTTTATTTTGTTTCAGTTGTTTTATTGTTTCTGTGGATTTCTCTTCAGATATTTGAGACAGGTTTTTCCAATTTTGGGTATTTCTGCAGCATGTGTGATTGTGCTGAACTCCATCTGGTGCAGATCAAGGACTATGTCCCAAAGGAAGGTGTGTGTACACTTGAGTTTTTGCAGACTCTTCCTTATAAAAACTACCAAAAAACCCCCCACAAAAACCTTTTGACTCTAGGTTCTAAGTTTCATGAGAGGAATAGAAATAAATGGTGGAGTGGGACTATGTAAGTTTTGAAATAAAAACTTCTCACTAGCAAACGTGCCGCTCTGATACTATGCCTTAGAAGTAAAATACCAATGTTTGGTATTTTAGAACTATGCTTTAGGGATGATTATCCTATAAATACAATTCAGCCAAGACAAAGGTACACGCCCCCCTCCCCCCCACTCAAATGACCTAATGTACTAGGAAAAAGATCATGTTAGAGGATGCACTTCCATTTAAGGAATGTGATTTGGGAATATTTACATTGAGAATAGGCACATTTGAAATTTTGAGGCTATGTAGTGGGGATTTCAATGAAGAGGGAGCTGTTGGTTGTTAAAATGTCTGCTATTATAGACATGATCAGTCACAAAACAGTCACTTTCCAACAGGCAAATTATTGATAAATTATACTATTGTAATATAGCATGATTTACATTCTTTTATCATGTATCATAGAATTATGATATATTACTTCTGAATCATGATTTTACCCATGGGGCACTCAAGGCTGCTCCCACCATGCATTCCACTTTTCAGCATGTCCTTACCTGAAGAACAAAACACTGGGCTGCTGCCGCATAGCTATTCTTTTTTTGGGGGGGGGGTGTTTTATGAGGCCTATTTTGGCCTCAGAAGCAAATCTGGCAAATAAAGATGATGCTAGAAACTGGCACTTTGCTTTGCAACACACCAGCTTCTCATAGAGCTAAATACTTTTTTAAAAAGTCAGATGAGTCAAGAACATGCTTGGTGCCAAGGGACGTGCCTGAGGATTGCTGTCAAAGGTCTCACAAAGCCCAGCCCTGCTTGATTCCATGCGATCCTTGCTGTGTAATGCTGTTCCCTAGCCAGGCTACTCTTTCCTGGATGTTCCTGGGACCTCTGAGTCAGGGGGTTAGAACTGTGTGTGGGAGGCTGCCTTTTCAACATGGTTGCCATTTCCCACGAGAAGCAGTTGAGAAGCCTCTTGGAGATGGCTGCCAGAAACAGATCCTTTTTAGCCAGGACGAAGAACTTCTTCCACTGACATACCTGCCTGGGACCCTCTTCACATGGTGCTATGAAAGACCATCAGTGTTGTCCTGTTCTTTTCTCTCATGATTGAAATGGCTAGTAACAATTTTTAGATTCTTACAGGCTTTTGACGGTTAACACCCACCCACCCCTTTGACTTTACTGATTTTTCCCATTTTTTTCAACTGCCTTTATAGTTATATATTTGTTTTACATTTGGTCATGTGTCTTCCGGAAACCATATGCAATAAAACTGACAATAAATTTTGTTTCCTTGAAAACAGATACTGAGTTTGGCTATGAAATTTCAAGAAAGTGCTATAGATTCTGGACCCACTCCTAAAGACAGATCTCTTAAGACAGCATTTCTTCTGCAGCTCTCTGTTCAGGCATTTGTTATCTGAAATACTCATCCAGGAATCTCTCTGTCTGCCAGTACTGCTTTAATGATGTCATCTGCTGTAAACCCAGCCAGGTAGACCAGACTAAGAAACCAGTGCCATATAAGTCAGGACTACTTTTATGGTAACAGCTGTAGTAATAGAATCTTGCAAGTCTGAATGTGCTTCCCCCTCTCTCCCTTCATCTTTGTGTGAACTAGGGAGGGGCTTGTCTGAGACATTTTCTCACGTTATTTTTTTGGCCCAGGCTCAAGTCCCTCTTATCTGACCATTGGCTTGGTAGCGGCTCTTCCTCTTGTCCTTCAAGGCCATTCCCTCTTCCTTCTATTGAGTGTGAAGGTCTGCAGCAGTGAAGCCACCCATACAGCTTTACACACACTGGCTTCCATAGAAGCCAGTATAGCACAAAGGCCTGCAGCAACCAGTGCCATTGGCATGATGTCAGTGGAACATAGGGGCTTATCTGCAATGCTCAAGCATTCCAGATAAAGAATGTCTGGCCACAGCCAGTGTGGTTTTAAAGCTTACTTCGGCTGATGTAAAAGACTCAGAAGTGTTCTTCCTAGTAGTACTTAGATTGGATACTACGGAAGGAAAGCCTTGCAGTGGTCAGCATGAGCTCTCCCCCCCCCCCCCGCCCCATGAAGAGCACTGGAGCACCTGGTTTCTAATTCCGAAAGTAAAATGCTGGTAGCATATGAGTGAGGTTGTGTTAGAGGAAGATTCTTCTTGTATAGGAGGGCAGAGAGGAAGCATTTGCAGCCCAGGGAACGGAGCAGCCATCAGGAGAAAGTGCAGCTTAACAGGCAACTGAAGCTGAGGGAGGAGTAGGCATGGACTACAGCAAACCAACAGAAGGTGAGCTGCATGGGGAGGCAGAGCCCAGCAAAAATACTGAAAGCCTACACACCTAGTAAGGCTACAAGCCACGTCCCTTCCTTCCCCTCCTCCAGCACAAACTGAGAAACTGCAAAACTAATGCTTCCTCAACAGTTCCGAACAGCAGCTGACAGCAACAAGCCAACTGACTTAAAAGTGGCTTAACAGTGGCTAAAGACTTTGTATAAGCTCAGGCAACAAAGAAGAACAGAAATGTTCATAGGACTGTTCAGAACATAGATGCACACATAGGCAGAAATACATTAGTAATGTAGTACACAGTGGTGCTTAAAAATTTGTGAACCCTTTGGATTTTCAATATTTCTGCATAAATGTGATCTAAAGCATGATCTGTTCTCCACACAAGTCCTAAAAATAGATAAAGAGAACCCAATTAAACAAATGAGTCAAAAACATTATACTTGTTCATTTATTTATTGAGGGAAATTATCCAAAACTACATACAGCAATGCTATTCCAGGAGGCAGGCACTGCACAGAGAAGGCACATCTGGGTCCCATTAGATCAGTGTTTCTCAGCCTCAACAACTGTAAGGTGTGGACTTAAACTTCCAGACTTCTGGTTGGGGAATCCTGGGAGTTGAAGTCCATGCATCTTAAAGTTGCTGAGGTTGAGAAACATTGCATTAGATGATAGTACTTCACAGAAGAGACCTGGAGCATGCCCACCCTGCTGGATTTAATGGAACAAGCAGACAAAATTGGAGAAAGGCATTCCCCCAAATAATCTGGCCCTGTGCCATGTAGGCCTTTATAGGGGATAACCAGTGCTTTGAATTGCACCCACAAGCCTACTGAGAGTCAGTGTAGCTCACTGAGTGGTAGTGTTACATGGGCTTGGAGCAGTGCCTCCAAAACTGCCTATGCTGCCACATTCTGGACCAGTCACAGCTTCCAAATGCTCTTCAAGGCAGCTCCATGTAGCATGCATTTCAAAAGTCCAAAAGGAAGGTGAACAAGGCTTGAGTGACTGTGAACAGGGCTTCCAGGTCTCAGAACATGCTCAGTTGGCACATGAGGGATTTATGCAAAGATCCTCTTAGGCACACCTCTCATCTGCTCTTTGAGCAGAATTGTGAGTTCAACAGGACCCCCCCAAACTGTGTACCAATTTGGGGGACACTGCTATTCCACTCAGAGTGAAAGTTGGAAAATGTCCAGATCTGGGGCAGCAAAACACACAGCTGTTCCATCTTGCTAGGGTTGAGCCACAGCCTGTTCTTCCCCATCCAGACTCCCATGGCCTCCAGATGCAGGGAAAGAAACTTAGTAGCATCTCTTGATTGGCCAGGGGCACAGATAGATAGCTGAATATCACCTGCATACTTTGCTAGTCCAGCAGTCTGTAAAAAAGCAAAATAGATCCTCATTCATCTCCAAATATAAACCAAAAATGTCCTCCCTGCCCACTCCACTAATACCAGAATGTTATGGGCCATGTCCTCTGTGGTGCCTAGAGGCCATTTTTTAAAAAACATGACTCCCCTTCTGGAGGCGCTGCTCTAAGCCCATTGTAACACTACCACTCAGTAGACTTGTGGGTGCAATTCAAAGCACTGGTTATCACCTATAAAAGGCTACATGGCACAGGGCCAGATTACTTGGGGGAGTGGCTTTCTCCACTTTTGTCTGCTTGTTCCGTTAAATCCAGCCGGGTGGGCATGCTCCAGGTCCCTTCTGTGAAGTAGTATCATGTAATGCAATGTTTCTCGGCCTCAGCAGCTTTAAGATGCATGGACTTCACCAAGAAAATCACTTAGGACTGTGAAGCCCTTCAGGTTCACTGCGGAAACATGTTTTGACATGCATACGGCCACACAGCATTATGCCTGTCAGCACCTCTCTAATCCAAATGTGTTTCCTCTGAATGATGCAGCTGTTGTAGTGGCACAGCCCTCTCAGGTATGTTGTAACTCCAGAGACCACACCAACAGCTACAATGTAATGAGGGGTAAAGTTATGGTTAGTCTGTGTACTCATGTTGACAACTCTGAATAAATTTGGAATTTGTGAGAATGGTGTATTTGCTGAGTAACAAGCTTTATGTATGATCAGCACAGTGATATTCAACGATGTTTTATATTGAGTCTCTTAATCTTATTTAGGAGACCTTGGTAGATTATAAAAATGATCTCAGTTGGACACATGCTGCTGAGTTGACTGTCTGTGTAATTTCTAGGCTGATGATCCCATATAATAAATAAGAAAAAGGAGAAAAAACTTGGGAAGAGAGTTGTGCTGAACAGGTTAAAGATTTCTATTGCATTAGAATAATTTCTTTCCTGTCCCTTTTGCTAAACGTTGCTTGCCGAAGTTGATTGTGCAAAGATAGCCCAGACATACTCTGTGCCGCAAAACATCTATCTGGAAGCATGAATTCCATTAAACTGAACTCAGTGGCATGAACATGTTCTCTTGGATACGTAACTTGTAACATCCTATGTTACAGCATATAAGTCTCCAATCTGAGAAAAAGAAAACCTTGTGTGGAATTTCTCTGTATCTCTGTATTGAGTTTCCCAATGAACCCAGCAGAAATTAAGTGACTCAAAATGCCAATATTTAAAACTACATTAGTAGTACAGACATAAAATACAAAGACTTTAGTAGTAGTACAGACATAAAATACAAAGCCTATAGCCTTTCTGTGAATGGAGGAGCTCCATTCATAGAACAAATTGACCCCACTCCCCAGTTCCTTCTGTTCTTTTCCACCTCCACCACCCAGTCTGCTCCTAAATATTGGGCAGCATTTATGAATGCTATAGGATGACATTGACAGTCTTGGATAGAGGACAGACTGTGACAATCCTTGCCTTTTATTAACAGGAGAGGTTCTAGTCCATTAAGTCGTGTTCATAACAATTAAGACAGCTCAACCCACCCAACCTCTTTGGAAGGAAGACTTGTTCTTTCAGGGAAAAAGAGTAACTGAAAGTACTTTGAGCAGAGAAAAACATACAGGGTGAATACATTGACTGGAGAAATACTCAGGATGTATGCAGCAATTGGAAACTGCAGTGTTTTTCTCTGCAATTGTCCCATGTCAAACAAACAAACAAACAGGAAACCGTGTAATCATGGGCCCTTGAAATCAGTTTGAAAGTATGTAGGGTAAAATTCTGAGAGGCAGAAAATTCTTCAAATAAAGATTTCACAGATTGCCTTCTGAGAGAACTCTTGGAAGTTCTCTTGCATGTTGAGGAACAAAAAGCCAAAGCAATGGTTAAGCACTTTTCCTTTCTCCCTATTCTGGGATATTCATCTCACCATATTGTAATGGCATTCCTGCCAGTGAAATCAGGAAAGAATGCCAGAGACTGAGAATTTCCATTGAGTTCTATGCCTTTGACCAGGAGAAAGGCATTCTTCCGAATGAAATTAGCCTTGACATTCTTCATGAAAGTCAACATTTAAAATCATGCATGCATGCTATTGTGGCTAAAGTGAACTTTTCACCCCCACTTTTCACCTGAACTCCAGCAATAGAGGCATTTTATCTTGTACGTTTGTTTCTTCGTTGTAATTTCCACAACAAATTATATATGCAGTCATGTTATGCAATTCATAATGGTCATGTTAGGCAAAGAATATTTGGAAATGCTGTCTTTGTTCCTGCATTGTGTAGTTTACACATGATTAACAGATGTTTTGGTCTAGCATATAGGGGAAACGCTGCCAAAGAAATGGTTATTGGTTAGATTGAACCCTGCCAAAGAGATGGTGTTAAATTGCTACATAGGTTCTCTAGGTTCAATCTCTTAGTGGGCAGAGCTACACGTTATTTTTGCTACTTCATAGTACTAAATTCTATAGTGGGGCATCTTGCAGATAAACAAACCATGCTTTGTAGCTGCAATTTCTTCCTGGAGTCCTAACTCTTATGGCCTATTATAATACAACCATCTTGTCTTTTTGTTTAAATAAAAGCAAAGACAAACTTGAGAAGCAAAATTACAGGTAGTTCTTGCTTAGCTACCACAATTGGGACTGGCAACTCTGTCGCTAAGTGACATGGTCCCTAAGCAAAATATTGTGTGACCACAATGGGCTTATGACCTCAATTTTGCTGTAGTAATTAAGTGAGACATCATGTGACTATAAGTTATGATTTTACTGCCGGCTTCTCCATTGACTCTGTTTGTTGGAAGCCGGCTATGATGTGTGCAAACGGCAATCATATGACTGCAGGATGCTGCGACAGTCGTAAATGTGAGGACTGGTCATAAAGTTACTTCTTAAGCGCTGTCATAATTTTGAATGGTCACTAAACAGGGCAGTTGTCAAGTGAGGTCTACCTGTATAGTAATCATTACTGCTGTGCAATCGGACCCCATATGTATGACTTGGTTTAAAATAATTCCTTACAGCTTGACCAACTGATGTTTTACTTTTATTGCTTACTTTGAGAAGAATTTCTTAAAACTCCTTTCACTTCATTAAACTTTCTTTCCTCCAGATGTTGTCAGCTTGTCTGTGAAGCATCTTTGCAATGTTGCCTTCTGTCCACTGGCATGATAAGCTGGCTTGAAAAGTGGGCTTGCACCGGGGCCTGTTTTTAACTATAGCCACTGTGTTTAAACTTAGGGTATCTCAAAAAGTAATCCCATTGGCTGGACAGTAAAGATAATAAAATGTGGTTAATGTATTGGATCAGGCAGAGAAATATTGTCACCCGACTTCTTGTGAGACGTGGAGAAATATCATATCAATCCAAAAGCAACTGGGAGCCAGAAAGTAGAAGAGTACTGGAATGTCATCTCCTATAGTGTCAGAATTAAAGGATCAGACATCTAATACAGTTGTATTTCCCCACTTCACTCCCAAAAAGTGATTTCTTGTAATCTTTGTTATTTTAAAAGGAAACCCTTTGTTACAATTGTAGCAAATTTCAGACCAAAAGATTTTTATTTTTTAGTTTAGAAATACTTCATCTAGCACCAAATTAAGGTGGTGAAATGAAGAAAATTGGGGGGCAGGGAGTGGGGAGGGAATAATGGATGGGTTTTTATACCCCTATAATTGCCAGGCTCACCAATGAACAGAATACTGTAAATCAAGAGAGGTTTAGGGATTTTTTTTGTTTGCTTTTGTTTTTTCCTGAAATCCCCCAGACAAACAGTTTGAGAAAGACCTGTGAGCTCCTGGGGAAGAGTATTTAGATTTTTTTTTTTTTTAATGAAAATAGACCCTAGGCTTGTCCAGTGAGTCTCTATGCTGGAATATTGAAGGATAGCAAGGAACAAAAAGGCATGTCCCAGGAAGTGTAACTAAACTGTGGAAGTCAAGTTGTGGCGGTGACCATCAATGGACAACTTCATGGAGGAAGATCCAGATCTTTGGCCAACTTTGTATTCCTGAAAATATATCATAACTTAAGCCAAATGTCCAATATAGATTCCTTGCAAGTCTAACTTGATGTGTTTTTTACATAAATATTTAACAAGAAATAGCTTTGAATGCTTGGGGTTTATTCTTTACAATGTGTTGACACTAAATTGCCTTTCATTTTTAGAAAGTGCAAATAGCTTTCTTTTCTTTCATTTGAATTTTACTTGTGGCTGTGTTAATGTATTGGTTTATAAATTGAACCTCACAGTGTTTATTTTACTGGAACAATGTATAAGTAAATATGCAAAAATGAATGTTAAAAACACAGCTTTGAAGATTTTTGCATCCCTGCAATCAAGCTTTTTCCATCAGTTTTGTTAATGTAGTTTATTTTCTTTCATAAATTGGAATTTGTATGATTACAGGAAAGTTTAGTATATTGGTTAAGTTGTCAGGCCTGAACTGGAAAGGCCCAGGTTCATGTCCCTACTTGATCACAGAACAAACTGTGTGGCTTTGGAGAAGGACTTTTTCTCAGCCCAGCCTATCTCACAGGGTTGTTGTGATGTATCTAAGCTCCTAACAGAAAAGTGGAATAAAAATGCTGCTGAATGATAATTATAATGATAATAATATGCTGTGCTATGTTTTATGTTCCTACTAGCTAGCTGATCAATCTGATCATCCATCCCATGGGATAAAGGAACTGGTTTCCCATTGTTTGTATGAATGGGAGGGAGACAAATGAAGGGTGGGTGATGGGCACATCAGTGAGCTTACTGGTGTGTGCATGTGCAGAGGTGTGTTTCCTGAGCCAGTGGGGGCCATCTCTATGGAGCTTAGGGCTGAATAATAATCTTTGCTGTTTAAGTAAATTAAGAGATCTTGAGATAACCTATACGTACTTCAGATAGCTATTTTTTGTGCAAGCAGACAGCAGAAACTGACATTTTTGCAGTCTCTTGGAAACAGCTGGGAGTCACGGGATTCCACCAAGCTCAGAGCCGTCAATGTAGTCTTTGTACAGACTTAAAGTTCAACCAAGCCTAATTTCTTTAATCACTTTGGAGTTTACATTTTTTTTAACTGTTTGTTAAAGATTGAGAATCTTCAGTTTCAAGTTTGGTTGTATTTGCTGGGTAGTTTTCCTTCAATCCTTTAAGTAAGAAAATTGTGAATTTAAAGTTTTACAAGAGAAAAAAATTTTTTTTCCAGAACATACAGCAAAAGGGTGATTATATGTTGATGTTAGAAAGATTTAAATGGATTAAAAGTTCAGATGGACTTGAATTAAAGAAGGAGTTTGAAGTTAATTAAAAGAATTCTTTCCCATGGGAAATGCCTATGTTTACATTTGGAAACAACTGATAAGACAACTTTGAAGGTTAGACACTAGAAGGCACTAGAAGGAAATAAATGTATCAGTGGCCACTTTAAGGGAGATTTACAATGAATGGGCCAAAGATGTAATCATAAAGTTATCTGCTATTATAGAATTGGAAGGTGTTATCAAAGAGAAAAAAGTTCTATTGAATAAAACAAATTGATTTAAATGTGGATTTTAAAATGATAGCTTATAAGAAAGAGATGGAAATAATAGATTTACAATGAAACTGGGCATTTAATAATAACAAAAGATATACAAATATACCAGAAAAGTGATGTGGAAAACTTCTCTACACTGGATTTACAAAAAAGAACTTGTTGAAGCTGTTAAAGATTTTGTGAGAAGAGACAGTGAGAATATGAACAGTGACATGGATAACTTTCTTTTACTGGAATTACAAAAGGGACTTGATTAAGATGTCAACGATTCTGAGAGAAGAGATAGAGAGAGTACGTTAGGACTTTGAGGGAATCAAAGATTGTGGCAAGAAAGAAGAAAGTATATAGAATTGGTTTACAAGGTTAATCTAAATGGGCAGCTGTTTTTGGTAATGTCTAATGGGTTTTTGCTTATTAGGACTCTATGACGATGTTTTAAAGATCTTGCTTATTTGAAGAGAGGAAATTGGGGGACATGTTTAAATAGAAAGGGAGATATAAAAGGAAGGATTCAATTTGGGTTTAGTAGATATAGTTTGTAATAGTTATGTTGTTATTTCTGATAACCCTTAATGGACTTTTGCTGATTAAGATGGGGAGATGAGGTTCTTAAAGATTGGTTTATGGAGAATGGGGTGAGGGTATGGGATGAAGAGATGGTTGGTTTTATTTTAAGAGATAGTGATAAGTTGTTAATGTTGATTATGCTTGCTGAGGATGAAAGGGGAGGTTTCTTCTTTCTCTCTCCTTTTTCTTTTTTTCCTTTTTCTTCTTTTTCTGCACTTTTTAATGTTTTTAAAAAACTTTTTTTCTTTTCTTTTTTATATATACTTTTATATTATGTAGATTGAATTAGTTGTATTTGTATTAATATAATCTTCAAATTTAAAAAAAAATATTTCAAACTACTTACCTGATGAAAACTATGTACAATAACAGAGTCAGTAGTGAAAGTTTAGCTGCAAATATCAGCCTTTTACCAAAGATGATAATGTATCAGAATATTAAAAGCTAATAAGGGTTACCTGAAGGGTAGGCATTTTTTTTCCTAATAGAAATTTAGCTATCTACTGTATTTTTCTGACTATAAGACGCCCCCATGTACAAGACGCCCCCCATTTTTCCAACCCAAAATTAAGAAATCAATATTTTAAAGATAAAGCAGATCACATTTTTATTTAGTAATTAGGTAACATTTACCTGATACACTCAGTGTGAGGAGGTCCAAACTGTCTCTCTGCAGCTCTGTTTTCATGCTGTTTTGCAAAACTGATTACATTCAGTTTAAATTTTGCACAGTAAGACATTCTCTTATTTATGTTTTTATTTTCTGACATCTTTATGGGCTCTCCACCTCCAATGGGATGTGTTCCAATTGGTTTGTTCAGCATCAGCTGACATCAGTTACATAAGGCTCGTGATTGGAGGAAGCCCGTTCTCAGAGACAAAGTATGGGCAGTTTCACTCATGGTTGGAGGCTTGTGATTGGAGGAAGCCTGTTCGCAGAGACAAAGTATGGGCAGTTTCACTCGTGGTTAGAGGCTAGCAATAGGAGGAAGCCCGTTCGCAGAGACAAGGTATGGGCAGTTTTGCCACCGCGCGGTTCTCTTTTCGGCTGACTTCCTTGAATAAGACGCCCTTCAATTTTGAGCATAAGGATTTTAGAAAAAAGTATCGTCTTATAGTCGTAAAAATACGCTATTATAAGCATCTGAACATTTCATTAGCTGTGTCTAAGAATGTGATAATAATGGAAAGCCTTATGTATCAAGGCAACGATGATGAGCTATAGATTATTAGTTTAGAAAGGAATGGATTGGGGCATATTCCAGAAAGAATTGACCATGGAGTTTAATCAGAGAATGACTGCATGGATTCAGGTATAAGGAAGAAAGTTGCATATATGGATCATATTAGATGCTGGATCAATTACTCTAATTCAAAAGTGGGCTTCCTACTGGTGGCTATAGGCTCTTTAACATTTTGGGGAACATGTTGGCTGAGCTTAGCCTAGGAGCTGCAAAAATCCAGGTGACCACTAAATAACAACAAAGAGTTGGAGTTTTCTGATTGTCTATGTCTCCATCTAGTGATCATTTGGATTTTTCCAGCTCAGATATGACAGCCTTACTAGTGAGGACTTGCACTCTCATATTTATGTTTCCTGACTCAAAATATGGGCAAAGTATGCCAGTAATTTTTCACCATTATAATTGGATGTAGCTCCATAGACCACACAAATGTGGTTCAAAGGCTGTAATTGCAAGTTGGGGACCTAAGGTTACTCATCCCTGCTCTCAGTCATCTAATTGTCCCATTCATGATCATTTTTATTTCTTGGTGGCATCTACTTTTTAATTACAGCTTGATTATTTATATGTATTGTTTTTACTATAGAGAAACCACCTTCATGGAGCCCTATGGGTTTCTCCCCCATTTTAATCTTACAACAAGATAGATTAGACTGGCCTAAAATGAAACAAGGTAACTTATTTTTGTCCTAATGAGGATTTGAACCCGAATCTCACCTGAATCTGGGATTTATGTCTAATTTATTTATTTAAAACATTTTTATAGCCGCCTATCTTATATCAAACTCTGGGTGGCTCCCAACCAACAGTTAAAACAGCATCAATAATGAAACAGAATAATGCATACATATATCTATTAAAAACCACAAACATTAAGAACCTGGCATCAGAGTTAAGCTTTCACATGCAGTCCATCACTAAATCCTCCTGTCCACCTCACCCTATCCCAGCACTTGGGGGAAAAGCCAGGTCTTAAGAGCTTTTTGGAAGGCTATGAAGGTGGGGGCCTGACAAACTAATTGCTATTCCATGACAGTTCTCATGCTGTTATTAGTGCTACAATCTGTCACCCACAGAATCTTCACAGCTTCTGAATGGAAACAAATGATAAATGTTATCCTTTGAATAATTGTTTCCTAATATGATTCTGAGGGTCAGCCTTTAGAAGCAAGGCTGCTGCAAGATCAATGGCCTATTCAGATCCGTAGCTGCACAAATGCTTCAAAGAAGGACCACATGCAGTTCTGCTTTCTTCTGATTTCTTTTAAAAAATAATCAGAGGGTATTTTGGTCTTTCAGACATAAAAGTTCTTATCAATGGGGCTCATTCTGAGATCTTCCACAGCTGCTCAGATGGTGACCCATTAACGTTCATTTTTGATTTATCAGGGCAACTAACAAACAGATGGAGAAATAATTTGGGAACCTTGAATTTATAACAATCTTTGTCTAAGGTGCTAAAACACATTTGTATTTTTCTCTGACAGGACCGATAGATCATCTTCAAGAACTGAGGTAATGAAAAAAGCCCAAACCAGCAGATAAATCAAGAGGATACAGGTCAAAGAAGGCTTCAGCAAAGATTGAATTAATAAATAGCATTATGTAATTATAGAAGATAGTATTGCCTTGTTGATACAGCCAAATATGATGCACAATCTTAACTAAAATATCACTGAAGAGTTGATACTCTTGCTGAGATCGCGAGTTTTTCCATGTTACAAATTTGGCCCTATACAAAAGTATAACCAATCAAAATAGGTATTTCCACACAAACAGATCCACTGGACACCCCAGCATAATCAACTCTGTCTTAATGAGATTAAATTTAAATTTATTAATCCTCATAGAACCTATTATTCATCATAAACACTTATTCACATCTGAGAAAAAGAAACAGAGAATGCATCAATGTTTGACTACAAATTCTTCCTTTAGTGGCTTCCCATCGATGCTAAGATGATAGAAGTAAAAAAAAAAAAAAAAAAAAGAATTCTGGAGAGTAATTCCAAAATGAAATGAATGATCACTAAACTGTCAGTTCCTAATCCAGAAAGTTTATTATTTACATCTTGACTACCAACGTCCAGAAATTCCCATGGCTGACTGAATAAGTTTGTCAAGAATAAAGCAAGATCAGTGGCATTAAATGCCACTAAGAGGTCTAGGAGGATAAACAAGAAATTGTATCTTCAATATCTTAGCAGGATGTTGTCACAACTAGCATCTAAAATTCAAATAACATTTTTGAAGAAATGAACAAGAACTGGAAATTCCTGCATTCCATACTGATAGGGACTTGCAGGGATCCAAAAAGCACTGCTCCAGACATCAGGCTTCGCTGCCCTACCTGTTCCTTCTTCTAAAGAGTATGTGGTGGCTTAATGTGGGGTGAGATTACTACACAGGTGGCACAAGCTTAATTATTTCTTCCAGGTTGCTAAATTAACTTTTTTTGTTTGTGCCTTTCTTGAAAGAAGAAACTAGTGGCACCAAAGAGAATTCCAGTTTTTATACCAGCTGTTCATTGCCTTGAGTTGACCAAATGACCAAAACAAACAAGTAAAATCCTGCCATTCTTATAATGTATTTGCTGGGCTTTGCATAATGTTACTTTACCCTGAAAAGGAACAGAGTGATGAGTATGTGTAAGTTAAACAGAAAGGAGGACAGTATGTATTTTTCTCATTTCCTTCTCTGAACTGTTTCTCCACATTCAATTCATATTGTTGCTTTTTGTTAATTGTAAATGTATTCTAGTGATCCATAAGCTTTTATATATTCCATAGTTTGACATGATCTACACAATTAAAGACCTTCTATAATCAGTGAAGCAAAAGTAAACGTCTCTCTTGTATTCACTTGTTCATTCCATTATCCATCTTATGTTAGTTTTCAATCTCATGTACCTTTGTCTTTTTTGAACCCAGCTTGTTCATTTGGCATTTCTGTCCATATATATGGTTGTATGCTTAATATGATCTTAATAACAACTTTGTTGTACAGAAATTATTGCAATGGGTTCAGCAATTTAACCATTCTCTAGCATCTCTCTTGGTGTATGTAAATATGTACCCGCCCACATAGAGAGAGAGAGAGATACAGATACAGATACAGATACAGATACAGATACAGATACAGATACAGATACAGATACAGATACAGATACAGATACAGATAGTCCTCGTTCAGCGACAGTTAGGACCAGCAACTTGGCCATTAAGCAAAATGGTCGCTAAATGAAACCACAACTGTGCTTATGATCTTACTTCAGTTTCCTTTGCTTTCCAATTCCTTTGCTTTCCAATTCCAATTCCTTTGCTTTATGACCTGTGAAGGATTGGTCATAAAGTTACTTTTTCATAAGTGTTGTAACTGTGATTGGTTGCTCAAATGACACAGTTGCTAAACAAGGCAGTTACGACAGTGCTGTAGTTTAACATGTCAGGAGGGAATTAGGGTATCAACACTTTTGCAGTAGTCTGCAAGTAGATTACAGAATGAAGGATCCTTATGTATAGAAAGTAGAACCACATATTTTTAAAAAGCGATAAGCTGTCAAAACAAAAGAAAAAAAATCTATATAAAACCCTCAAGATATGTAGAGGTCTATATCTAAGCAGACAAAATGATCAAGGCAAGCTCTGTTGCTGAATTTGTTTTGTTTTGTTTTAAAATTAGATTTAGCATGGAAAGTGAGTGACAGTGGAAAATGTGTTGAAATGATGCATTCTTGGTAAGCAGATATAGGAAAGGAAAACATGTTCTTTCATGAGAAGAATCCAAAACATAAGGGCATTGGAAAAAATCATGCTCAGTGTTGTAGACAAGATGTTCTGATGTGAATTTCCCAGTAAAAAAATGCTGCATTTCTGAGGAATCTGTGACCATTTGGAGACCTCTATTATTACAAGATAATCTCTGTGGCATAGAGTTCCACAGAACTAGAATTCCTCATACCCTTATTTTTCTTACTTCAGGGAATATGTGCAATTAATACAAGTTTTTTTGATTAAATTGAACACTTTTAACAGAAATCAGGATCTCGGCTGTTGACTTTACATCCATGCTTTAATAAACAGAATTTGTTCATCATCCATATCATGATATTATTTGATAAGCAGTAAGTATAGTACAGTACTAAGGAAATAAAATGAAGAAATGAATTTTCAAAGTATATGGGGGGGGGGAGGAAATTCAGACTAAATGTGAAGAGTCAGAGAATTACCTGTTAAAACTGGGTTACCTGTTCTTTTTTGTCCACAGCAGATGGCAATACCTAGACAACTTTGGCTGATCTAGAAAAAGTGAAGCAGAATCAGACCTAGTTAGTATTTGAGTTATTGGCCTGATTGGGAAGATGCAGAAACATCCCAGAGGAAGGCAGGGATCAACCTCTTATCTGTTGCTGCCAGGAAAACAATACAGAAAGGGCCATGGAGTCACCAGCAGTCAAGCTTGTGGCTTATTTGTGTGTGTTTGGTATTTTTGCTGGGTTTTTTTTTTAAATCCAAGCAGTCAAATTTGAGAAAATGAATGAATGGTATTGGAAAAGGTATTTGGGAAAATGAACCAATGCAGATAATACATACAACATATAGTGTCTTATAATCCGTATCTTTAAAGTATTGTAATAAATTTTGGAAGGCAATTCAAACATTGCTCTTTCTTACTGGTACATTTGTAAAAAACATGCAAGTTTGGCTTTGCCCATAGAAGCCCAATTCCAGTTTTATGATGAATTAGCACGTTAATCCTAGATATAATGGTCCTATTGCAACAGTGTGGAGAATGTTTGAATGCCTGTTAAATGACAAACCACATCATATAGCCAGATTCCTTGTACAGCTTCTGCTGGAAGAGCAGCTGGTTTTCAGAAACTTAGCTTCAGAAATAGCGTGAATATAATAAGAACCTGACTTCAATCCAGCAGTAACTCAAAGTAGTAAGTAGGGGAATGGCGCAAGATGTAGGAGTGCCACCAGAAATGCTTAAATATTAAAAAGGGAATGGCAAATAAGTAAGAAATAGAAAGGTCAGCCATAACATGGATTAAAAGCAAAAGCAAATAAAAGAATTGAAACAATGCAGGCAATCTTCTAGTTAATTAACCTTCTGTTGGAAAATTCCACGCTGCCATCATCACATTGATCTGAAGCAAAACCCAAGGCTAAATATATAGAGTGGCATGTCCTTGCCATTGTCTTCATACAGCTGATAGGGGCTTCTAAGAAACTTAAAAGAAAGATCCTTTTGACAAAAAAAAATTATTTTATTTCTTGGAAATTTCTGAAAATATTACTAGTAGAGTGGTGCATTCCTCAGATAGCTGCAAGGAAAGGAGGAAACATGATGGGAAACGTGATGGGAGAAATGCATGACATCCACACATTATTCATGTCCATCAACGGAGTACAGGTCGTCTTTTAGGTTCATTTGCTACTTAGTATGGGCACAGATGGAACTATGTGTAAAGTTCCACATAAAGAAGGACCTCATTTTACGTAATAAAATTGGACAAAATGCTAGTCTAGTCTTACGCGTTAAAACATGAGGAAAAAGAGATTGTCTTCCATTTTGCTATCTGTTAGGGGCACACCCAGTTTCTGAGCTGGATCTGAAAGGTATTTACTAATTCAAGACATGTAAGTAATTTGAATAAAATATAATAATCAACCTGTAATCATTATCAATGTATCTTTGGGGCTTAAAACGCAACAGGTAAAAATCAAAGTCTGTTTCAGAGATCTGGTTGGACTCTCACTTTGTCTTTAAGGTGCCCACTCCATGGGCAGTAATCAGCATCACCAAAATGAAGCATCTTGCATCAAGAGATCACACACTGAACCATGAAAGACTCTTTTCTTAGGATAAACTTACTATTAGCCTCCAATTGTCTGAAATACTCTTCAGGATTAATAACCAAGAAATGTTGTCAGGTTCTGTTGATAAGAAGTAGAACCTCTGTGTGGCTTTTTTGGCCCTGGAAACCCCACAATCTCGTTCCTTGGGAGCAACCCACTCCCGTCTTTGACCCCTAATCCAAACGGGAGGCTCCAGATGCCTCTCACTAAGCAACCTGTGGCTGTAAAGAAGATTCCTGGTCATAAGAGATCAACTTTTTGCTTCAAGAACATCATCACAATTTGGATTATGGTAGACTGATAGTGATGCTCTTATGTCATCCCTGGGTTTCTCAATTTCTTTTTGATGTAGATTTCCATTCACATGGAAAACCAAGCTGAGAATCATCTGAATCTCATTCTTCTGTTTGAGATGTCAAAACAGGTAAGCAGGCTAATAAAGGAATTTTATTAAGGAAGTTTTAAGGGAAGAGGAAAATATAAATAATAAACACTATTGTTAGGATCTGGAGCACCTAAATCTAACTTTTTTTTTAAGCCTGACGTTACTACTTTCAAATTGCAAAGAAAAAGGATGAAAATGACAGATAAAACTAACATTTTGGATAATATCTTAGAAAACAGATTTTTACATTAGTGAAACAAAGCTTGCATTCATCTGCAACTCACAGTTGTAGAAAACATAGAACAGTGTCAGTTGAGGGAACAAACCACATAGACAATATCGACAACAAAGATCAGAGGTATAAGAGAAAAAGAAAACTTTCTCTGAAGATCTTTTAAAATATCTGTATTCCATCTATTGCAATATGAATATTTTAGCCAATCGGTATATTGCAAGCTTGCTTGTATTATGCCCCTGTAACAGCTGATAAAAGACTCTGCTTTCTAAGCATTGTCATCTGCTCCTGTGGGACAAATCCAGTGGCCATCGTTAATAAGTTTCTGTAATGAAAGCTTTTCTCTTTTCTTGTTGGTTATTAAGCAAAAGAATCAACTTTCCACAACACTGTGTTTAAAATAGTGTTGTGAGAGTTCTCTGGTCAATTTATCATGTAAGTATAAGGAGGAAACAGGGAGGAGCATAGTGTGGCTTTGCCCTTTCCCCGCCATTCTTGGCACACGGAAGATGTTTGTTTTAGAGAGCCTCCTCTTTTGATGCAGGCTTTCTATGTGACATAAAATCCCATCTTTGGAAATAGTGCCATAAAATAAATAAAGCTACAAGCATAAAGGAGGAGGCACTTCAGCAATAACACCAGTCTTGGAATGGTTTCAGGCATGAGCAACGTGCATGGGAGTAGAAACAGGAGTGTTCATCTGGATAGCAGATGGTGTAAGTTCTACAAGAGCTTTGCAGTAGGTGTCTTGCTTAGATATCAGGTAATTCCTAGGGCCTGACCTGTACACATAATAATGTGTGAACAGAATGTCATGTTGTATGAGCTTCCTTCTGTCTTTGGAGCAATCCAGATGGAACTGTTGGATGTATTTCACAATTTGCCAAATTGATTATTATCAGAATCATCATCTTAATAGAAGGACCAGTGAATTGGGAAGTTCTTTCTCCCCATACATATTTCTTAACAACTTTTCTCCCCTAAACCATATTAACAATGCACATACAGGGGAGATATAGGCACCTTTTTGGTTGTTGGAAGAATGAGTTAGCAGTGAAGAAATCATTGGATTGACAGAAAGTGATGTCATTCTCCTGCTTAATTTCTCTTCCTAGGCCATACAGTCCAATATTTTCCTCCTTTCTATTTCCAACTTTGGCATTCCAGTCTCTGACCACAAGCAGCACAGCTTGCTTGCATGTTTTATTGATTTCAGATTGAACTTGACCATAAAACTCCTCAACTTCCTCTTCTTCTGCATCAGTGGTTGGAGGATAAACTTGGATAGCATATCAAAGGGTTGTCCACAAAGGCTAATTGATCTGATTTGATAAATGCCCCACGTACTGTCTTTGCTACATCCTTCCTAACTATGAAAGCAATACTACTCCTTCTTTGTGTTTGATGCCCTGAGTAGTAAATAATATGAAAATGTCCAGTTTCAGATGTTGTGGGAAAAATGCCCACTTAAGTAAGGAACCAAAGTGTTTGGAGATAGATGCAACAAAGTATCTTTTACAGGCATGCATAACTACAGTGATGACTGGGGTCCTTGACAAAGGAACACAGAACAACCCCAAAGCCCACAAGGTTACAGGTGATATACCTACTGGGAGTGACATGTAGGTCATACAAGAGCAGTGTAAATTATAATATGACCTTTACTACAGGAATGTAGGATCTGATAACAACATAGGGTGACCTTACTATGGACTGACCTGTCACTCCTGTTACTCTGCTTTTCTAAGGAGGCTTCAAGCCTGCCCTTTCTACTGATACTAGCACCTTCTAACATAAACAGTGCTCTTTATTGTACTCATATATTGACTCCATTCACACTACAGAAACAACTTGGTTTTTGTTATCTGTCTCTTCCCTCCAGGGTCATCAGTTTGCCTGCTCTGTCAAATATGCACTTCAAAAATCAGATGGTACTCCTGGTTTTAAGGATAGAATAATACTTGTCCCTCACACAGTTCATTTCAAATGCTGTTGCCTAGGATGTTAGTGTGTAGTTGATTCATTTCATTGTTTACTATGTTGAACGATGTTCATGCTTCTTATGTTCCAGGTTCCTACTATAATTTTGTCATTGCAGCTTTGGATTTTTTTCCCCTTGAATGCCAACATCAGCAACTAGATGTCCAGAAAGTTTTATTCTAGCCACATCATAAACAGCATTAGTACTGTACTCTGAGAAGTCCTCAGTGATTCCATCATCAATACTCTGAAAGATCCTCAGTAGCATGTTCAGTACTATCTGACCTGAGGTGCCCACCATCCAGCACTATATTGTCAATCACTTTATCTTGTATATCCATGTGGTTTTCTTGGAAAAATACCATCACCTTCTCCTGCACAGTATGAATAGATGCCTTTGCCATTGTCACTAAAGTGATCATCTGCCTCCAGCATCTTTCTGTATCACTGCTGTCCAGAATAGGTGCCCGGGTGGCTGGGATGACTGTGCCCCTTGGGGGATCCTGCTGGGACTATCTACTTTTGGCCTATACTCCTGGCATTCTACACTCATCCTTCTTGAGGACACTCACCATCACCATGATGAGACAGCCTAGCAGGACTCTGGGGGAGTGGGGAGAAGAGTGTTAAAGCATAAAATTAAGAATTATAACAATATTTTCTAACAGGCATGCGGAGCTTTTGAATTATTACTGATGTGATACTGTTGTCCAGCTAAGATGGATGCTTCTGTACTACAGTGCATTTCATTTGAACTCTGAGATTCTGCAATCTTCCACAATGACAAAGTAGAAAGAAAAGGGCAAAATGACATAGTAGGTCTCCTACCAGCCAATTCCATCCACCATTAGCAATGTCAGTAAATGACAAGCTCCCACATTAGACAAGCACAGGAGGCACTAATTTGCCTGCCTGGTGAGATCAGGGAAAGAAGTCTTGTTAAGGGACCCCTAACCTTCCCCAGCCTGTGGAATAACCTCTTCCCGAATACGGAGACAAGATTGGACAGGATTGACCAAACCTTGTAACAACAAATAAGGTGTGTGTGTGTGAAAGAGAATTTACAATATGTGCTTGTATTTGTTATGACTAGAGGTCAAAGCTATAAACATATTGAATTGAAATATGTTCATGGCAAAAGTAAGTGAGTTAGGGGTGCAAATTATAGATCTAGATCTAGATACCAAGTTGCAGCATTTTAATATGTGAGCCATTTTCACTATTTATCAATGTCACTTCATACAGGCATTATTTTTAAAAGAATTATGGAGATAGATTGGATAAAATCTTCCAAAAGCAGTTTTTATGAGGTTGTGGATTTGCTTTCAAGTACTGGAAATAAGATTCTTACAGATTATCTCCCAATTTATTTTCAAGATCCAGGCTCTTTGTAATGCTACTTTTGTAAAACAGGTGAATGCAGAATGCTACTGATATTGGAAGGCCTTGCAAGGAATGACAATCTGTCTCCAAGAGTGCCTGGAGACATTTGAAAGAGCCAAGGACTTGCTATATTTCTCTACAATCTGGACTGCAAATTAGCTGTGGTGGATAAATGCTACGTTTGATTTGCATTTCGAGCCATTCAGAGAATTCTACTATAAGATTTTTTCCTACTGTTCCCAGACGGATTTTGTAATCATGCTATAATTCTTAGAACCCCCACTGTCCTGACTGCAGTGCAGTGGCCTGGAGATGCTACACAATGTGCACTTTGCTCTGCAGCTGACTCAGGCGATGACAGCTTGCTTAGAAGCTGGTCAGAGTTTTGGAAAGGAGCTCCAGTGTCCCGCTGAGAAATTGGCTTGTGGCCAGGATGTTACAGTGAAGTCAACCCTGCCCTGGCTGAAGCTCTTGTTAGCAACAGCCACTTCCTGCCTTTGGGGGATGGGGAGAGGAGCTTGCAAAGACCATGCTGGGTCAGGCAGGGACGCCAGTCTCACCAGCCCATGCCAGTTCAGGTTTATGATTGTTAATTACTTTCAGATTTTAGTTTCCATTACTAATAGAGGGAGTGATTGAATAGTGCTGGTGTTTTTATTTGTGTCCTTCAAATGTTATCTAACAATCTAATTTGGGTGGTGACCCTGGTCAAAGCCACTCAGACAATAATGGGTGGGGAGGGTGGTTTCTTATCTCACAATGTCAATTGCTCTTGGGGAGAGGCTATAGCCGGATCATAGAGCCCTTCGGCACGCTGATCATTCTAACAAAGGATGAGAAAACTCCCAGCTGTGCCGGAGCCCAAGGAGAGGGGCTGCTAGCTGGAGTGAACGCAATCCTAGGCGAGACAGTTCAGTAGCCTGGTATAAGACCACTTCCTATGTTTCCCTGGCCTTTTTATATGGACTGTGGCCTCTGTGTTCCCTTTGCCACAAGACATTTAACCCTGAGCTTTCATTTCTGCTTCCTATGAAAAGTTTTAAAATGCCACTCTGCTGAAGAAGAGTTGTGAATACAAGAAGGTAGGAAGAATCATGCTGCTTCAGACCCAAGGCTTACAGAATCTAGTGTCCTATTTGCTTTAGTGACCAGCTAGATGTGTCTAGGAGGACCTCTAATAGGACGTGAGCACAATATCCAATTTTCACTGTTCCTCAGCAATGGGAATTCAGAACCATCATGCCTGGTTTTGTAGCGTGCCTTTCCTTGGAGCTACAGTAAGATATATACGATTTTAACTGAAATGAATTTCTCCCCCAATTTTTACTTTAAAATGCTTCTAGGAATTGTATGTGATAGTATGTAGGAATGACCTTGGGAGACAGGAGGAAGTTGTGCAGCCTAAGCAACAGTCTGATAAGAGGCAGTTCAGTCCACAGGTGGGGGAAAAGCATGGGAAACATTTCAGAGGGGACCCTCTCTGGTTTTCTGGAGACTAAAAACAGAGAAAGGAAGAAATACTTTCAGTCCTGCAAGATTCTGTGTAATGTAACCTTACAATAAAGGTAGTACTGATGCTCCAGGTTGTGCTTCTTGTCTGGACTACCTCGAAAGGCTAACATTGTCTTTGGCAACAGTATCTGATACTGAGATATCGTTGATAGAGAAGGTGTGACACATAAAGTGGGTTTGCACATGTGCTGCACTATAATGTGGCTTGCTTGGTTTTGGCTTAGCAGGTTATAGAAAACCAGCTATTCTGGTCTGCAATGTGAGAATCTAGCCAGTTGTGTGGCTTCTTCCACACCCCTGGTGGCAACATGTGTGGACGCAGCCATATTATCAAATAACAGCAGTACTTGCAATTTGCTAGTATTGTTTGCTGAAATGCATGAGGTTTATTTACACACCAAATGTCAAATGTCAAAGATATATTTCTTATTTAACAGCTAACTTGCTATATTATTTTGCATTAGATATAAATCAATTGTTGATAAGCATGTCTTGCTTTAATTCCTGCACTGGAACTCCAGCAGAATCCGATAACTGATGCTTTTGGGCATTTTACATTTGTTACCTACAAACTTAAATGTCATTTTCAAGCTGGATTTTGTAATGTTGGGGAAAATGAAGCAGTCTTCCACTCAGCCATGACTTTTAGAGGTGACTGTAGGCAAGCTGGTCTCACAGCGTGATTTATCTTGCAGGGTTGCAAAAAAGATATCTGGAATTGGAATGACAGACATGTCTTCTTGGCCAAAGGGCTGTCAGTGGACTGATGGCTTCTTTTTCTTTGCTAGCAGAGGAGGGCCTTGGCCAAAGGTCAGTGATAGCTAAACATGCCCCTTGTTTGTATCTTTGGCTGAGTGTTGTTTTTTGTCAACCTGTTCTTGTGAGTTCCACACAGTGCATCCATCATGCCGACAAAGACATCTTCACAGATTCTAAGCACATTTGATTATTGATCAATGGAAAGCTAATTCCAGGATACACAAACAAGGAGTTATAATATTTGTGAGCCCAGGAATTGTTTTTTTTTACTATTGTGATCTCTTCATCCATCTATTTCAGTCCTGGATCTTGATTATTTTGGCAGCTAGCTGGGTGCAGAAATCTGAGAACTGCAATGGAGAATTCAGCCAAAGTGTGCTAGGGGTTCAGTGAAGATGGCTTTGAAGCTCTTCACTTTCTAGAAGCATGCCATCCTCTTGGAGATTTGAATTCAGCAGGAGCCCTTGTTGAAGGATGAACTTATGAACATAAGCAGAGTGCTGAAAGAATGCTGAATAATTAAGCAGCAGCGTATCCCATTGAAAAAATAAGTTGCTCATAATATAGTTATCTTGGATGCCAAGTGTGAACTTAGCCTAGCTATCAATAAATGCTAACAGACATTCGTTACAGTTGAGTAAAAGCTGGATTCATTAAGAAATATACAATGATTGAAAGGCCTCACTTTTAACTGATCAACATGGAGAGAGAGAGAGAGAGTTCCCTTTTGTCTCATGTTCTTAATTTTGTCCCAATTAATCTCATTAAACAAGAGATTAATTTGGCTAACCACAGGCCAGGTGAGAGACTGACAATGAATGAAGACCCTGCCTCTCATTTCGCTCTCATTATTTTTCTTAGTGGTCAAAGCAGTTCATACAGTAGGTGCAAAGAGAAAGTGCCATCTGCAACACGTCCACAAGCTACTCTCACGCATGCATGCACATCGCACCCTATTATACTTAATCATGTGTCGCTTACACAAATGGAAGGATAGAAATGTTGTCTACTTGGATGAGGATCAAGAAAGTTAAACTCTGTCTAGAGACAACTCATCTGGAGGCACCAGAGCAGGAATTAATGAACATCGTACTAAGGATATAGTGTTTCCTTTGCTTGAAGATCCAGATCTGTGTCTCTCTGTGTCACTCCAAAGCCTTCTAAGCCGTATCTCTGCTTCTTCAATTAATCATCTCAAGTTTGAGAAATGCATGTGAAAAGGACTGCACTACACAAAGCACTCCAACTGTGCATTTTAATCATATTTTTTCCCTCCAGAGAACCTATTCAACGTAACAGTCAAGACATTCTATTTTTCTCTCCACAATGATTTGTGTGTCACGTTTGCTACTTCAGGGGGAAACACATCTGTCAAAACAGGCCCTCCTTTGTTTTGCCTTCTCTCCAGGATCCCACCTTCATTCCTGCCTGGGTGAGGGAACACGTGGCCCTGGGAATGGGGTAGTGACCAGGCTTCAGCATTAGGCTTTGGATGTGCAGAACAGTAGCAGCCAATTCAAAGACTCCATTTTGGTGGATTCACTGCAGGACTCCTGACCTACCACAGGAGAGGAAAAAGCCCTCTTCTTTTACTCCTAGGACAGATTCGGAATGGATGCAAACGGACTGACATTGATGCGCATATGGGAACATTAGTGCCTCGCTCTCGCAGGATAGGCAGGGCATGTGTTTCCGAGATGCATCTGGAGAGCTACAATGATGGGATTAAGTGTTTTAGCAAAATGCAATGGGTTCCAGCAGAACATTTACAGTCTATTTTTGAAAGCTATACTGTGGCTTTATGCAAAGCAAAGTGCAGCCTGATACTGCGGCAGGCATTAAAATGATTTAGAGGGCTGTCAGTTGGCTTACAGGTAATGAGAAGGAACATGTGTTAAGCATACAGCTGTTCTGAAGCAGACAGCAACACTTGCAAGCTATAATTATCTAAAATTCATCCATCTGGCAACAGTTTAAATATAGGCTCAGGATCCAGAATGTGTAGCATCTCAGGCCACCAATGTAAACATGAGGGGCGAGACACTTATGGCCCTTGGCCCAAATCCATGCAGTCCTCGGCATAATCTCACAAGCCTGCGGCAAGCGATCCCTGATCTCTGGGGAAAGTGTCTGTGGGGAAAGGAGGATGAGAAAGCCAGAGCAAAGACGGTGGCTGAAAGATGAGCAGGAACAAGGCAGGAACCCTGGGGACAAGGCAGCCTGTAGCCAAAGAAAGATGGAAGAGGACTTAAGATGCTGGACTAGAACTGGGGAGATTCCGCTTCAGATCCATTTCTAGCCATGGAAGCTCCTTGGATGATTTTCAGGCAATCACTCTCACACTTTCACAGCAATTGTTAGGGGAAAATATGGAGGAAGGAATTTCAGGGGTGTCTGCAGAGAGAGTCAAAACGGTCAAGATGGCAGCTGCAACCATGCAATTGAAGCCCCATCCCTTTTTTATATGCACCAGGTGTGCAAGACACACAAAAAAGGGGTGGGGCCTTGGTTGCGCAGTTGCAGCTGCCATGTTGACTTTTTTGGCACCCTCTTCTCCCAGGTGGAAGTTTCTAGGAAGTACTGTGTCTAATGAAATCCTGGAAAAAAGGTGGGATGCAAATCTATCAGATAACACAACGTAAATAGAATTACATATGCAGTAGTGATATTTGGCCCACAGAAGGAGACAGCATCTAGCTGATTTGGCTAATCCCCCCCAACCCCTGCCGCCCACAAGACAGACCTGGTTAATAGATTTGGCTAATTCATAACCCCCCTCAAGGACAGACCTTGGATGGAAGGACACTAGGAAAACCCAGGCCTTAGAATAGTTTGGAAGCCCAGGACATCCCAGATGGTGGCAGTGGAAAATTACTTTTATATTGTTGCCAAGAAAATAACATGAGCGTCCCAATGGAATGGATAAGTTGGAAGCTATTTGGGCTAAGTGGATAGAGGTAGATGCTCTGTCAGGAATGTTCAAAGCAATTTTATACAGTAATGAATAGCTTTAAATTGACATCAGTTCCAATCTGCCACTTTGTTGATGCATCTTTATGTTTACATTGTTTTTTTTAAAAAAAACCACTTGCTACTTTCCTTAGTAAATACCCTCAAAGTACTTTGCAAAAGAATGGACAAAATACAAAAAACAAGGTAAAGCCGTTCTCATTATTAAAATTAGTCACTTTCTGTGAAACAAAAGACAAGATATGACCAAAGAGCAAGAGGCAGAAATTGAACCCATATTTTAAATGCGGCAACGTAATAAAATTGGCCTTAGCAGTCCACTAACTGATTGTAACTCTCCAAGGGGAGAATCTTGCAATCTGGCTATCATAAAGCAAAAGCAGGGGAATTGTCTAAATTCGGCAACAGCCTGGTTCCTGAAGTAAGGGGCAAGGCAGGTCGAGCAGCAGGAGGCAAGATTGGTGGGCCCCACACATTCAGAAATGGCTACCCACCATGGGCCACCCTTCCTCTCACACAGCTCTGCAGGTGGTAGAGCGTCTTATGTCTCTGGTGCTTCCTGGCTGGCACTGCCAGTCATTTTGGGGGCAGATGTGCTACTGTCCCTTTGCTCTTGTGTATTTCCCAGTGTCTTCTGAAGGCAGAGAGGAGAAATCCCTTGTCCTGTCCTAGGAAAAAAATGAACAATTGGTTCTCATGAACTGGACCAAGCCAGCTAGGTACCACCCCTGGACAAAAGGCAACAGCCCAAACGTGCTTCTGCCAATATGGGTAAGAGATGCTTATGTTTGACTTAACATGTTGTATGACTCAGTCATTGTGCTTAGTCAATCATTTAAACCATAAATTGTGGGTTATTCACAAGCCATGGCTTAGTCCAGTTTGTGAATCAGCCATAATCTGTTTTAATTTTTATTAGCCTATGTAAATTGCTGTCAGTCTTGGTCTGCTCACATGAAAACCTATAAACAAATGAACCCAATCCATTTCAATCAAAATAGATGCCATGACCCTGCCCTGCTTGATCTGGCCCAGAGTGAAGATGGATTTTGGGCTTACTTCATCCTGTTTTTAACTAATGACAAATCACTGAACGAATGCACCCTCTGGCAAAAGGTGACCAATAGTTATCAAACCACAAAATACTGTGAAATGACCAACAGTTCATTTTCATTTTCCGAAAATATGGAACGTACTGCCTTACTTCATCTTAGTTTTGGAAAAAAAAAATGCCTTAGGAAAAAATGCTTTAATGTCAGTATCAGTTCTACTGCTTTCTATAGTGAAGATTAAAGCAAATGATTCATCTAGCTCCTTTACAGGTTGACCATCCTCCATCTGTCCTCCTTCTGCATCCTTTTTCTCCAAGGTTCCCATCACTTCCCTGGCGGCTTTCCTTCTACGGCTGGCTGCTTCCTTGCCTACCACCATCTATTGTTCCCACATATGTTCAGCTCCTACAGCCTATTCACTAAGAGATCTTTACACAATGGCCGAAAGTACATTTGGAGAATTCGACCTCATATACTGCGCCGATAGCTATCTTTTGCTATTGAAAGAGTGTTTATTGACACACATAACACACATGGAATCAAAGCATTCAAGTAATTTCTTTGAGGAACAGCAAAACCTAATTATTTTAGCTGGCTAGATGAATAATGCAATTCCAAATTCAAAATAATGACTACAGTGCAAAATCAAAAGGAGAAAAGGGCAAGCATGCATTGACTTGGGGTGAAAGGGTGGGGAGGTGTTAATTTAGAGATAGAAGATAATAAGAATGGCTCTAAACAGACAAGTCTGGTGCTGCAAAGTGCCAGCATCCCTTTTCCTGCCTTTCTTTAGCCAGCACCTCCCTGCTATAAATGCCTTTGCAGTGCAGCCCCTGAGAAACTTTCGTTCAGTTCTGTCTTAACAGCTTTCCAGGCATGAGCCATTCAAGCTTGGTGTTTGATGCAGGAGGCTCTTGAACAAGTGGGGAATTTTCAACGGGGGGGGGGGGGTAAAAAAAATCGAGAGGGTGGCATGACTGTGTGATTAAAGCCCCATCCCTTTCTATATATACTGCAACTCATGTAAAAAAAAGAGGCTGGGCTTCAGTTGTATCTTGACTATTTTTTTACTCTCCTTGTGGAGACTCCTGTTCCTGGACCATCAAAGCTTTTGCAGAAGATGGAGTTTAGCTTTAGTCTCTTTGGGTTTCTCTGGAAAGATTGTGGGAATGGGCAGGGATTTCAGGCACTGGGATATTCAAGTCTGCTTGGCTGAGAAAGTGGGATTGCCCAAACCAAATAAGCATGTGAACACCAAATTGCTATCAAGAAATGAGGGTGGAGCATGTCTTGATTAGCTGTAGCCCATCAAAACAAAAATCTTCTGAAGGAGCACAATGTGATGGGGAAAGCAGAGAAGGAAAGTTTATTATTCAATAGTATTTGACTTTAGCTTGATTGACCCATTAGCTGGGAATGTGGGCATCTAGTACAGGTCAGATGACAATGCATGCATCATAATGTCATTGCACAAATGACAGAAATGATGTAATTTGCATCAGCAGTAGAATTGACTGACAAAATTACATCATTTGCATCATCTGTGTGATGACATCCTGATGAAAATGATATCACCTGACAAAGGCATCCACGGAGGAGTCAAGGAGGTGGGGATGGGGGAGGCAGAAGCAAATTATAGAAGTAGCATTGTGTTTTTATCCAATAAGGTCTGCCTGTCTGAACACCCATCATGATATCATGTGCACATACAGAAGGGTTAGCACTTGCATTGTGATGAAGATGTGACACTACTTTCATCATTTTGACAAAAATACCTATTTTCTTACTGAATAGTTTGGAATGGCATTAATAGGTTTTGTTTCAACTATTATTACTTGTATCCTTTACAATATTCAGTGCATATTTATTTATTTACTTATTAATCAAAGTTATATGCCACCATCTCACTGTATAAGTGACTCTAGGTGGCTTACAAGTACAGAAATTTAAAAAATGATAGAAGTCTTTACAAAAATATACAAAAGTAAAAGAGAGAGAGAGAGTGTCATCAAGCCACCAACCATCCTCAGTGCTGCGAGCCCCCATTGGCTCCCCATGCAAATTGGCAGAGCCAGGTCTTAACGCTCTTCTGGAAGGCCAGAAAAGTGGGGGCCAATCTCAACTCAGGGGGCAAGATATTCCCCAAGGCAGGGGCGATGGCAGAAGAGGGTCTCCTTCTAGATCCCACCAGACAAAATTCTTTAGCCAATGGGGTCCATAACATGCCCTTCCTGCTGGACTGGGTGGGATGGGTCAATGTAACAGGGATGAGAGGGTTCCTCAGGTTACCTGGGTCCATATCATGAAGGGCTTTAAAGGTCATAACCAACACCTTGAACACACACACACACACATACACACATGCACACATATATAGGCATATATATATAATATCATTAATATATATACTCTGTGTGTGTATATATACTGTATATGTGTGTGTGTATGTGTATATATATATATATATATATATATATATATATATATATATATATATAATGTACACAAGATCATCTGTAGAATGTGAAATACTCTGAAACACTAGGACTCAAAAGAGCTTGCCAATGTTTAAATGAATGTAGGGAGTAGAATCAATTCGTTTTAGGTAAGTTCACTGTCACCACTCCCTGACTAGTTACATTAACCTAGCGAGACTAGGAGCATCCTTAATTTAAAACTAATGGACGATGGTAAAGAAACTATCATAGATCACAGATTCACTAAATTCCCAGTGACCTGTATTTTATTAGAGACAGGATTTATGAAAGAAAAAACAGGCATAAAACATGCAGATCAGGCTCTTGAATATCTTTCATACTTACCACCTGTCTAGCTATATCAGTGTTTCTCAACCTTGGTAACCTGAGAATGTGTGGATTTCAAGTCCTAGAATTCCCCAGGCAGCAAAGTTGCCAGGTTTGAAAAACACTGCTCTAAGTCATTAACAATTATTAGCAACTATGAGGATTGGGTTAATGTCACATACTAAGCCAAAACCAAATAAACCACATTATTAGGGTATAGCTCCATGTGTGAAGTCAGCCTCTGTCAGATAACTGATCATCTGCTGACTGAAATCTTCCATTGCTCCCTTCTCTTCATCCTGCATATTGTTAATTATGCCACTTTGTTAAATGATGCATTTAGATGGGAAATGTTTACTGCTTGCTTTCATGCTCTTCAATCTCTTTCTTTGGTTCTTTTTTTTCCAGCCATTTGTATTTATTTTGCTTAAGCGTGAAGAATTATTATTATTGTTGACATTAATAATGGACAAGAGTTTTGCATTGGAAAGGGAGGTTTATTGCCTTTTATGGCGTTCTGGACATTTCTCCTTAACCACTGAGGTGTCCTCTTGGAGTGGCTTGTGCACTTTATGCACACTTTATCTGTGCTTCTATTATTTAAAGCCATTATAAGCCAAGCCTGTTGAAAGCCTTTGACCTCAGTGAATAAGCCCCTCACTTCTTGAGAAACCCCTTCTTTCCAACCAATTTGCGGCTAAGATTAAGCTGAGCTTAATTCTGTTGTGACTGCTGTTCCCTTGTGATTTGGCAACTAGCTCATGGGAATTACTCCACATGAAATCATGAGGTCTCTCTGCTCGTGTTGGCTTCACGCCTATGTGGAGGAGCTACAGTTCAATGGCAGAGCCCATGGTTTGCAGGCAGAAAGTGGCTTATTTGAACGTATCTAATTAAAAGAATAATCTGTGACCTTTCAGATGTTGTCAACTCTGACATACATCAGTGCTAGCCAGCATGGCCAGTGTTGAGGTACAGTGAGGCATATGTAAGTCTGCACATTACTCCTCTCTGCAAGACAGTGACTAGTGATGGGAATGCCCTCTCTAGAACAATGGAGAACAGTTTCCAGGCTGAGAAGGTAATGATAAACTAGACTGATGTGTTGTGAGGTAGCATCTCATGGTCAATCATTTACCTTAGATATTTTCTCTAAGTCCTTTGACATGATCTAGGCTGAATGGAACAAAATAACGACTGCTTTCTCAAACTGTAATAATGTTAGGTTACTTTAGTTAATTACAGTTTGTCAAGTGATCATAGTATGCTTGATGTATACTGCTAAGTCATAAATTATGGTTTACAAACCGTAATAGCTGGATATTCACATTGCATAAAGCCATAACCAAACAAATATCATTATAACAAGGGTAACCAGATTTCCAAGAGTAAAAATTAGGACATGTTAATTTGTATAAATGTGCATACTTATAAGCCATGAGTCAATTTTCTGAGAAGCCTAGGTGAAAATTACAAGAAAGAAAGATGGATGTTTGGAAGGTCTTCTGTGTAAAAGAGAGTAATTCCAGTAATTTTGATCATATTTATCTTTTAATATTGATGTCTATATTTTTATACTGATTGTTTATATATGTGTTGTTTTTATTAGATTGTTGTAAGCCATCCAGAGTTGCTTTTCTGTGAAATGGGCAGCTATACAAATTTGATTAATAAATAAATAAATAATTTCACTTTATATTCCCTAATGTGTTCTTCCATGGCATGAATTCCAGAAATACCTAGATTATCCAGATTTTTTCAGGTCATATATGGTAGCTCTACAACACGCAACCTTTCTGTTAGAAAATGGAGCAACTCTTCTCTTCCATCTTTATCTCCCATCCCACCAGCTAATGAATGAAAGCAGTCCCAGACAACCTGATTGTCTAATGCCTTTTCCATGACTATTGTTAATAACATCCTCATCATCAACAACAATAATTTATTAAACTTGCATGCAACCTGACTTTCAATGACTCTGGGTGGCTCACAACACATTGTTCTCTCCGGTATCTGAAGTACCTGCAGATGCAACGGGGTCCAAACCTGGAAATTGTCTTCTGGGCTGCTGCCAGCTGAGTGATCAGGATGAGCCCCTGGAACTGGAACATTATTCTAGTTTGCACCCAGGACACCTCCTCCAAACTAGGACTGTCCCAGCACAACCAGGATGTCTGCTTATCCTAATGATGGCTTAGTGTGATATGTGAACTTCCTCCTTGAAAGTATTATCACAAGATGTTTCTAGTTGCTGCCACACACATTCCTTTTTCTTTTTTTGCATCTTGTTATCTCCATCAGAATATTGGCTGGGTAGAAGTGTGTGTGTGTGTGTGTGTGTGTGTGTGTCTATGTATCTATGTGTGTGTGTGTGTGCTTATGTGTGTGTTTGGATATATATGTGTGTGTAAACAGTGTCTGTTATTTAGTTACTTAGAGATGCCCTGCCTCTGAAGCTTCCATTTGTTCTCATGGCTAATAACAGATGTTTTCATGGTCAGACCCTTATAGGAGAAGGTTCGGTTGGGAAGCCAGACCAGCTGTCAGGGGATGTAGCACCACCAGACTTTGAAGCCTTAAGTAAATAGACAGTGAAAATTAGCCATTTTGGCATTGATGCTTCTAGCTTTACCCCAGGGGCACATTTATGTTTTATCTCTCTTTTTATGTGACTTCTTGTGATACATTTCACAGATGTATTATTTTCCTTCATCTCTATATGCTTGTTATCAACTCCACCATCATTCTGGAAGTTATGAAACATTTTGTCTCCCCAAAGAATAGGTATTCCTAAACCAAAAGCTATCATTGCCAACTTTCTTCCACAAGCCATTTTAAATATGGCCCCCTCCAGGTTTTTTTCCCCTAAATAGCCATAGTCTGATTCTGTTTCCATTCAAGTGACCTCTCTCTCATCTCAGCTTCTTCCACTTCCTAATATAGACTCTTACTCAGAATACACAACTTTATCTGTTAGGGATAAGAGATATCTCTGCTTTTATTGAACAACTTTTATCAAGCTTCCTTCCAGTAAAAGGTAAAGTTTATGGAAAGTTGAACTCAATCCCTGGTGACTTTATAGACCACGAATCATGAAGGGCTGTTTTTGGCAGCAGTACAGAACTGGATTGCTAGTGTACACTCTTAGAATTTTCTGGTAACCTTCCATCCAATTACTGAACAGGCCTGGCCCTACTTAGCTTCCAGACTTAATAGTTGGCAGCAGAAGGTATATGCATTGTATTCTCTCCCCCCCCCCCCGCCGCTTAACATCTCTCCTAATCATCTTTCTTCCAGCACTCTTGTAGACCAGAATGCTGGCTTCCATACTCATGGAAAGCATGTGCACTTATGGAAGACTCCCCCACTCCCAATTCTCCAACAAACGGTCACCCTCCCTGCCATATACTACAATATTCTGAATATAGAATTGCCTCTATTCATCTCCCTAGTCCAATTTCCAATCTATGGACAATTTTGACATTTTAAAAATATTAACAATTATTATAGCTGCATAATTATCCAGCATTATTTCTTTGTTTTTTCTGGGATCATACTGAGATGCTCCATTTGCAAAAAGGGAGCAATCCTATATGCAGTTACTATAGGATGACTGAAATCAATAGGACTTACTCAGAAGTAAGCATGCACATATTGTGCTATACAATATGCACTGAATTAGCAACTGCCTAATGAATTTAAGGAAAAGCCATGGAGGTTTTATGGGGTGGGAACCAACATTGTGTTGTTTAATGTAGTGGTACCAATGGGGTAGTTCTATTAAATGATGTTCCATTGAAAGAACAGGCCAGTGGAATATGCTATTATATTTTCTGTCCAAGTTGTTTCTGTAACAGTCCTTGGGATCATTAGTTCTGAAGAGCTGCTTTTGCATCATTAAATATTTAACATAACTTTTGGGCAGAATGAGGAAAGTGGTTCTGAGCGAAGATTGAGTTTTAACTCTCTTCTGAAGCAGAACTTTTGCCTTTACACCCAACCCATTTTATTATTCCTTTCTTCAACGATTTCAGTTCAAACCATTCATTTCAAGTGGAGAGTCCATTTCAAGTTTGACTGCCAGTAGTACTGGAGGTCTGTATTTTTCTTTTACCTCCCGTGGTCACGGATTGTAGGATGTTATTTTCTGCTGTCTTACTGGATAAGGATCATACTGCTTTCAAGCACCCTGTTAGGAAACTAATGAATGAGCCAGGGGTACCCTCAGGGGTATGGGTCAAAATGGAGGGCACTGTGTCATTATTGAACCCCTGCCCCTTTTATATGTGCATGTGCAAAAGGGGCTGGACTTTGATAGCCACCTTATACTTGTCATCCTCTAGATTTTGATATCCCCTGATAGTTCAGACACGTTTGTTCATTTAATTTAATTTAATTTAATTTAATTTACTCAGTGTAGGCACTGCCCAACTCCAGTGGGCAACTCATACCAGCCAAGAGATAGGCAGTCCCTCAGATAATTAGACTCTACGCCATGTAAGGCTTTATAAGTCATAACAGTACACTGAATCACACCTGGAAGCACACTGGTAACCAGTACAGCTCATGAAGCAGAGGTATCATGTACAGATAGTCCTTGACTTACAACCATTCATTTAACAACTGTTCAAAGTTACCACAGCCCTGAAAAAAGTTACCCAGTCCTTGCACTTATGACCATCGCAGTGTCCCCACGGTCATGTGATCAAAATTCAGGTGCTTGGCAACTGGCATGTATTTACGATGGTTGCAGATCCCAGGATCATGTGATCACCATTTGCGACCTACCCAGGGGGCTTTTGACAAGCAAAGTCAATGGGGGAAGCCAGATCTGCTTAACAACCATGGCAAAAAAGGTAAAATCAGGTGTGACTCACTTAATGACCACATTGCCTAGCAATGGAAGTTCTGGTCCCAATTGTGGTCATAAGTCAAGGACTGCCTGTAGTCATACTGAGACTATTGCCTGTGCTGCTGCATTCTGGCCAGCTGAAGCTTCTGAATGGTCTTCAGTGGCAGCACATTGCAATAGTTGAGCCATGAGGTGACTAGGGCACAAGTGACTGTCTGAAGGCCTTCTGATTTAGGAAAGGGGGCAATGGGTACACCAGATAAAGCTGTACCAAGTCTTTTCTGGACACAGCTGCCACATGCCCATTGAGCAGGAGATGTGATCTAGGAAGACCTCCAGATTGTATATCACTCTCAAATGGGGAGGTGCAACCCCATCCATGGTTAAAGATTGAATAAACCAGATCTAGGTGGCCCTAACATCCACAGCCATTCAGTCTTGGTAGGATTAAATCAGAGCCAGTTCCTCCCCATCCAAACCTTTATACCTTTCAGGCACTGGGACAGAATCTCAATAGCCTCACTTGGCTGGCCGGAGGTTGAAAGGTATAATTGGGTATCGTTAGCATACTGATGATACTGAACACCAAACTAGTGGATGAATTCGCTCAGCAGTTTTATATAGATGTTGAATAAAGAAGAGAGAGAGTCGAGCCTTGTGGCACTCCGCAAAGGAGGCACTCCTAGGGACCAACCTCTCTCCCAGCACCAACCCCAACTGGAACTGGCCCTGAAGTAAGGAGCAAACCAATGTAGAACAGTGCCCCCATCCCAAATCCCCAGAGCTGGCTCAGAAGGATACCATGGTTGACAGTACTGAAAGCCACTGAGAGATGCACCATTCCATCCTGGCTTTGCCACAGGTCATCTGTAAGTGTACTGAAGCTGTCTCGATACTAGATCCCAGCCCGAAACTCGACCAAAACAGGTCTATGTAGATCATCTTGCCTGGGACTGTTTATAGCAACAGTTGCCAGAGTTTCATATAGAAATCTTTTTCCTAGCCCTTTCCCTCTCTCTTTCCCCCCTGGATATTCCATATAGAGAACTGGGAACCATTGTGGAACTATGACATTTGTCCCAGATCTACAACTAGACAACAACAATAGGATTTAGAGGCCTACAGTTTTTTGTTTTGAGAAAACAGTCTTTCCTGGGTAACAACAGAGTGCTATTATTTGGAATGAAATCCTCAGGACTTGATGGTTTGTTACATTTGTAAGAAAAAGATATGCATGCTGGCAAGAATTTTCTAATTAGAATGCCTAGTTGTGGGGCTGGAAGCAAATCCATTAGATGTAATAGATGGTGACTGAATATTATTCAGGCAAGAATTCCTTAAAATGTTAAATAGAAGCATTCGCACAAATGTTATGCATGACTGAAATTCAAATCCTTTGGAAGAAGGAAAGATATGGAAGGATGCCAAGCTATCAGGTACATGGCTTTATTATAAGGTACACTACAGTTGTATTTCAATTATATTCCCATTTCATGAATCATCATGAATGATACTTATCATTAAGCAATGTGGGACAGGTAATTTACATTACAGAGAAGTCATTTCATATCTTGGGGTAGGAATTTAAAATATTATAGTGGCATTACATTATTTGTCATGTATCAGCAAGTGCATTGCTATCAGAACAAGTTTAGCATTCTTTTTTTCATGCTCTTTTGCTGGTGCAAAATAATGGGAAAGAATAAGGGAGGGCTACAGATTTAAAACATGAGAATATTAGCTGGTCTTTTTGCTGATCATTCCATGTGACATTATATATACCAGCATCTTATGGTTTCTTGGTTGTACACTGATTCTTTTAATACGCATATAATTATTAAGATGCAAGGAAGAAACTTGATAACTTCAGGTACATGGGCCTCCAGAGCAGCTGTTTAATGGATATGATCATGAGCAATGCAATTGTGTGAAATTATCAGAAGACTCTCTCTATAAGACATTGTTCTGTGGCTTTTGAATGGCCCCATTGCAGCATGAACAATGCAGGGAAACATTGTCAAGGAATAGAATTACAGCCTTCCAGACAGATGGACCTCTGCACTCTCCTTAATAGATGAGGCGAAGGAGACATTATCACCTCCCATCCTAGCAAATAGAAGGCTTTGATTATGGGACTGGGAAGGATAGAAGATACATGCTGAATCTTCTTGGGTTTGTATACACAGCAAAGAAGGTTCTCTCTCCCTTATTGTTACATAGACCTTTTCCCAATCATCTTAAAGCAGATTTAAAATATATGGACAGATGCTTCTAAACTGGTGTAGAGAGAGGAGACCTTTCAGGGATTTGGATCCCAGGATGTAGAACTGGGCTCAGAAACGAACACATAGCCTTTCTGGAATAGTGTTCACAGCCTTTTGAATAGGACCATTAGATCTGGGCTGCAAAAAGCTGGACAACCACAAGATGTCAACAAAGAGATTCAGGCAGTTCCAACTCTTTGCTGCCAGGAGGGACTTCTTCTTTTTTTAAACTGGAAGTCTCTAAGTTATGCTGTCCCCAAAAGTCAAGCTCTGATATTTGTCTCATATCTGAGTGTGGGTTGTACCACTGGTTTTGTGGTACAAGATTCATCTACAGTAGTTGTTTCTTAACTGGCCATATGCTATGAATAATTATTGTGCTTTTCCTGTTTCCACAGCAGTTTTAAATCCTTAATAGGTAATATCACCTGGGCCATAAAGAGGAATTAAACCATTTTAATCTTTAATCAGCTGGCATGGACAAACAGCTCACAGGAAAAACCTACAATATTATGGAAATGATTTATTTTTGCACCTAGCTAAATATAATTCTCGTTTGCTTTCCCTTTCCTACATCCTTCCCAGATATCTTGCTGGCATTATGATTTGAATGTACATCATGACCTGAACACTTGACCCTTTTCCGTGCCTGGTGGTTAAAGGATTTATAACAGACCTGTGATTCCTGAAGATCCTTGGGGCAGCTAACAAATGTAGAGTTGGGCAAATCAATGAGACGTATTACATAGGTACATTACACATGTACCTATGTAATAGATGATTTTTCCTAATATATTTCCTTTTGGGGAAAACTTTCCCATAACAAGGTACATATTTAGAACCTTTTTTCAACTGTAAACTGCATTGTAAAAATGAGAAAAGCATCAATGACACCACTGAACCATATTCTGGTTCACATATGGGTTCAGGCTGTAAGATGCATTTGCTGAACCAATCCTAATATAGAACAGATGGGGGTCAGACTGCTTTTGGTACCTCCTCTGTTCACATCACTGATTTTTTTCTCAGCAACCATCATGCAGAATGGTTATCATGGTGATCTGTATGGAATTCTGTTACAACCCTTGCTCTGAAAAACCATTTGTGTGTAAATCCTTGGTTTTGTGGGACAAGATACAGTTTCTGGTATTTTAATCATGACAAAGCTTTAGATATATCATCAGAGCTATCTGAACCAGGACAGCAGACTTTATTCTATTTATGCTCTTGTTGAAGATGAATTGATGTGACATATCGGAATTCCTTGGTTATTAAGAAAATGGGCTCTGAGAGATCTGGAAGTGGAAGAATTTTGCACAAAATGCTCTCCCCCCCCCCAACCCCATATTAAAATAAATCTTTTAAAATTAAGTTAATACTAAAAAAATGTTCTTGGCACTTGTCTTCATATAATAGAAAGAACTATCCTGTGTCCAATGAATGTAAGCCTATTTCTCCCTTCTTCCTTCCCTGCAATGAACGATGGGGCTTGTTTTGCTGAGCTTTGTAATAATTTGAGATATTTTGTATTTAGGAATTAAAAAGTGGGACAAAGTATAAAGGAACAGAACAATGTTGCAACCTAGAATACCACAGGCTTATCTTAATATGCTTGCAGTATCCTGAATTTTGTTTTACCAAAAGAAAACATTTAAAAAAAATGTTTTTTAAAAAAATCCTTAACACTTTAACAGTGTGATTCTATTCATTTGTCAATTTCATAGATTCAATGGGAGTCTCACGTTAGGAGTACAAGGTTAGCACCAAAGTCTGTAACCTAGAATTGATTATGACAGAGATAGAAGATGCTGGATTAGAAGTGGATTTAGTTGTGCTTCTGGCCTGAGTAGGAAGATGAAGAAATATTCTGGAAGAAGGAAACAGCAAGCCACTTCCATATCATTACCAAGAAAATGACATGGATGTGTCCTTAAAATGAACACAAGTCCAGCTCACTTTGAAGGAGATTTACCTTTTAGAATAATGTTCAATGGGCCATTCTAAGCTCACATATTCCTTTATTCCTTATTATTTCTTGCCATTAATTTAACTGAAATAATTGTTTGATCTGATAATTTTTTTCAAAAAAATCAACAGCTATCATTTCATATGTATCTTTCTTTGAGACAAATAATTTTGTTTATATTTTAGTATGATACACACACACACACACACACACACATACTTGTTATTGATGTTTTTTATACGGAACTATTCTAATGTATGCTTCTTCACTGATGTATTTTTCATTCATACATGTTAAGGCAAATTTCTCAATATATGTTGTTCTTTCACGAACTTTTCTAGTAAAAAACAGCTGAAACAGCTTTATGTCATCTTTGGCTGGACTGGGGTTAAATAGTATTTTCCCCCTTATTATTATCCTGTTCATTATACCTCCAAGTTATCAAATCTGTTAGCCTTTGTTTTCCATCACCTTAGAGAGAAGTCAGGTGACAGCAGTGACTGGGTATAGAAGCTCTGGAGCCAGGTTAGCAATAGGCAAATGTTAGACCTGTAAAGTTGCTAACTCAAGGATGAGTGGAGAACATTTCAGCTCAGCAGTGGGGAAAAGCCTTTGCACTACTGGCCATTTGGTTTCTAAGTACAATTCAGGGTACTGGTTTCAAACTTTAGAGCCATAAGCAGTTCATTAAGCCCCTTTCTTCTCTGAGCTACTGTGACTTCTTGAAGCGCCAAGATTAGATATGGCTACTCACAGGCAAACAGGGATCGGCAATGTGGACCGCAGTTTCATGCCAGTATAGTTTTCTGCTGACTCAGCAATAGGTTGATTGTACTAGCATGCAGGAGAGAGGAAAAGCTGCTGAGTCCTCGGAGCCATAACTTGCACAGACAGGGCATACCAGCTCTGAAATGAAGTACCTCTGGTGAAGCTTTGCCTAACTGAAATGTAAACTAGTTCCACACATTTTTAAATAATACTTTTATTAAGCATTACAGTTATACAGATAAAAACTAATACAAACTACAAAAAATAAAAAAGTAAAAAAAACGGAAGCGCAGAGGAAAAAAAGAATATAAAAAGAAAAATAGAAAGGAAAAAATATATAGCAAAGAAAGAAAGAAAAGAAAGAAAGAAAGAGAAATATATAAAGAAGTAATTTCCCCTTTCTTCGCAACAAGTATAAACAATTTTAACAATTTATTGCCCTCTCTTAAAATACAACAAATGATCTCTTCATCCCATATCTCATCTCTTATTTATAAACATATCCTTAAAACCTTGTTGTTCTGTCCTGGTCAGCAAAAGGCCATTAAGAGTTACCAGAAATAACAACATATCTATGTTAACCTTGATAAAATAAACCCATTTTATATAGCTTTTTTACTTTTAACAATCTTAATCTTTAATCCCTTCAATAATGTCCTAGAGTTTGTTTTCTTTTCATTTTTTCTTTGTCACTTTTCACAAAATCCTTCAGAAGTTTAACAGGTCTCTTTTGTAAATCCAATATAAGAAAATTATCCAAGTCAATCTTTTGGTTTGCCATTTGTATATCCCTTTTAATTATTAAGACATTAGCCACTTTCTTCTGTATGTCCAATGCAGCATCTTTTTTCCATATCATTCTTGTAGCTTGTCATTTTAAAATTCACTTTCAGATCAGTCTCAGTCTTATCTGGTAAAATTTGTTCCACTTCCTTAACATCTGAACACTATCTATAATGGCAGACACTCCTAAGATTAACTTCTGGGTCCTTTGTTCAAAAATATCCTTCAGTACATCTAATTTTATTTATTAAATTTCTCCCCCGCCCATCTCCCCCCAATGGGGGAACTCTGGGCAACTCACACAAAACATTAAAACCATAAACATATATAAATACATAAAACATCAAATTAAAAACATTACTAAAAAAGAAAAGGAGAGCCCAAGAAGGTGAAGAATCTGGGGCTGAAGACAGCAGGCCTCTATGGGGCTAGCCATCCCCATGATTGAAGTATTCCCTCCCCACCCTAGGCCAAGTGGCAGAACCAGGTCTTCAAAGCCCTACGGAAGGCCAGGAGTGAGGGGGCCAATCGCACCTCCGGGGGCAGAATGTTCCAAAGAGCGGGGGCTACCACAGAGAAGGCCTGCCTTCTGGACCCCACTAATTGGAGTTCTTTTACTGAGGGGGTCCGAAGCATGCCCTCTCTGTGTGATTGGGTGGGACAGGTTGAAGTCATGGGGGAGAGGCGGTCCCTTAGGTAACCTAGTCCCATGCCATGTAGGGCTTTAAAGGTGATAACCAACACCTTGAATTGGACCCGGAAGCAAACTGGTACCCAATGCAGCTCGTGGAGCAGTGGCATTACATGGGCCCTCCTTGGGGCTCCAAAAGTAGCCCACGTGGCTGCATTCTGGGCCAGCTGTAGCTTCTGGATACTCTTCAAGGGTAGCCCCATGTAGAGCTGCATTGCAGTAGCCCAGATAACAAGGGCATGAGTGACTGTTCAAAGGGCATCCTGATCCAGGAAAGGGCAAAACTGATGTACAACCTGAAGTTGTGCAAAGGCCCTCCTTGCCATGCCTGCCACCTGCTCTTCAAGCAGGAGCCGTGAGTCTAGGAGGACCCCCAGATTATGCACTGGGTCTGTCTGGGGCAGTGCTACCCCATCCAGCACCAAAGATGACAAACTCCCAGATATGGAGTAGCCATTAACCCACTCCATCTTACATTAAACTAACTTCTTTCACTAAGGATTAAAGGAAACTCACCTGGTGCATATTATAAAGCTTGTTGATTGAAAGGTTCTTAATAGTTGAAAAGCAGTTAAGAAGCAATTTTCAAAAATAATTAAAAAATGAGACTCAGCACAACTTTGTGTCCAAGGCCACATTGCAGCTGGAAGCTTGGTGGAAATCTTTCGACTCCCAGCTGCTCAACTCATGAGGCAACTGCTGAAACCTCAGTTCCTGCAGTTTACTCATAAGGAGCAGCTGACTGGAGTACAAGTGGGCAATCTCATGATCTCTCCTTTTCCTGGAGAAATTTCACCAGCTGGAATTCACCTTCTAGCTGCTGATCTCACCACAATGCTGTCTCTGCTCCTTTGGAGATATCTAGTTCATCATAAATCCTCACCGGAAATCCAATTCCACATCTGTGATTAACACTTTGTCAGAAACACATGGATGACTAAAGTTTAGTGAATCTCTATCTACTTTATAGATATAACTTAAGTGTGGGCCTGTCCTCAGAGAAATGTCATACTCTTCCATGTAGAACCAAAGGAAAGAAACAGCAGTGTCTCTGTTCAGTTCATGAGCATGATATTCTAAGCAAGAATTGTCATTTTGAGAGAATACTTTCAGAGCCACTGATGGGTAAACAATGCTCCAGCTACACCATCCTTTCATGTTGTCACTGCTCCTTCAAACTATGAGTCATACCTGACAACTTGAATTCTTTGGGTCTGATCTGAGCCTGCTGTGTTATTAATTTGCTGCTCTGACTCACTTCAGAACAGAAGTCACAAGGGACAATTGGCTAGTTTTAATCATCCCTCTGGATCACTTTTATATCTGGAGCTGCTGCAAAGTAAACAAATCTGTGACATTTAATGAAGAAACAGAGGAGAAAATATATTGAGCACCCAGGAATGCAATTTTTGCAAATGGCATCTTGAATTCAACAAAGATCACAACCTAGTCAATGGGAATTAGTATAAGAGGTGGTCTAGAGGTTGAGTCATGGCAACTGGACTTCTTTTCTTTTTCTTTCTTTTTGGTTAGAGACATTTCACTACTTGTCTAAGCAGCTTCTTCAGTCTAAAAGAGTTGGTTAGGGGGACCCCATAAAAGTCTTCCAGGGTGGCTGTGTTTCTTACTAGCATGAGAGACTCATTGAAGGGACAATAGGAGATGTGATTAGTAGAGTCTTTGAGATGTAGATGTCTTATTCCTAGTCCCTCACTCATCCCCAGGGGGATGTTAAATGTTGCCTTCCTGATGAACCTTTGAACTGTTCTTAATCTTCCTGGGGACTGTTGAAAGGGCAGCCTGGAAAATGGGAGACAAGTTGTATCTGAGGCCTCCACCACTATTGAAGGAAGGATTTTCCACTTTGGCATAAATGGATTCCTTCACTCCTCTCTCAAACCGCCTATCTTCTCTATCCAAAATGTGAACATTATTTTCCTCAAATGAGTGTCCTTTTTCTTTTAGATGAAGGTAAATTGCTGATTCTGGTCCTGTGTTGTTGCTCCTCCTATGCTGGGCCATCCTCTTGTGTAAAGGCTGTTTGGTTTCCCCAATGTAGAGCTCTGAGCATCCTTCATTGCACTGGATTGCATATACTACATTGCTCTTATGTTTTGATGTTCGATCTTTAGGGTGTACAAGCCTCTGTCTCAATGAGTTAGTGGGTTTGAAAAACACAGGTATGTGGTTTTTTCCAAAAATCTGTTTTATCTTCTCTGACACCCTAGCCATGTAAGAATGACAAGATTCTTCCTTTGACTCTGGTTCTCAGCTCTGTCTGCTCTTTTTTGTTGGATCTAGAAGTAGATTTAATAAAGGCCCAATTTGGATACCCACAGGCCTTAAGGGCTGTCCTCATGTGTCTGTTTTCTTTCTTTTTGGCATCTATGGTGGTGGGGATGGTTTCTGCCCTGTGGTGTAATGTCCTGATGACTCCTAGTTTGTGCTGCAGTGGATGGTGGGAGCCAAACTGCAGGTATTGGTCTGTGTGTGGGGGTTTCCTGTAAATCCCTATTTCTAGCTTGCCACAGGTCCCACTTAAAACCTCACAGTCTAGAATTGCCAGCCTGTTGTCCTTGGTGTCCTCCCTGGTGAACCTAATGTTTGGGTCTATGGTGTTTATATGGTCTGTGAAAGCCTGTACCTCCTGGACTCTCATTTTAACCCAGGTGTCATCCACATACCTGAACCAGTGGGTTGGTGCTATTCCCTGGAAAGAACTGAGAGCTTTCTTCTCCAATTCTTCCATGTATAGGTTGGCAACAATGGGTAATATGGGGGAACTCATGGCACAGCTGTGTTTCTGTCTGTAGAAGTCACCTTTGTAAGTGAAGTAAGTGTTTTTCAAACCCACTAACTCACTGAGACAGAGGCTTGTACACCCTAAAGATCAAACATCAAAACATAAGAGCAATGTAGTATATGCAATCCAGTGCAATGAAGGATGCTCAGAGCTCTACATTGGGGAAACCAAACAGTCTTTACACAAGAGGATGGCCCAGCACAGGAGGAGCAACAACACAGGACCAGAATCAGCAGTTACTTCACATGGCCCAGCAGTTAAGACACAGGTCCAGGAGGTGGCAGATCTGGTCTGGGTTGAGATTGCTTCTCCTCTCAAGGGTGCTGTCATCTTCTAGTCTCTTCCTAACTGCTGTTAGGGCATCGGTGGTGGGGATGCTGGTGAAGAGTGAGGTGACATCAAAGGATACCATGGTTTCATCTGCATTCAGTTTTAGGACTCTTATTTTGGAAGCAAATTCTTCAGAGTTATGAATGTGGTGGTCAGTGTGTCCAACCAGAGGTGCTAATATGGTGGCAAGGTGTTTAGCAATATTATATGTTGCTGAATTAATGCTGCTGATAATGGGTCTGAGGGGGGCTCCTTCCTTGTGGATCTTAGGGAGTCCGTAGAGGCAAGGGATGGCTTCTCCAGGATATAGACTGTGGTATGTTGCCCTATCGAAGGCCCCCTCTTGTTCCAATTGTTTCAAGCTATCACCTTCTCCTTATAATTGCTGGCGGGGGTCTCTTTTCAAGCTGCTTGGACAAGTAGTGAAACGTCTCTAACCACAAAGAAAAAGAAAAGAAGTCCAGCTGCCATGATTCAACGTCCAGACAATTCCATCTGGATGACTGAGAATCTTCATAAACAATAAGAGATGGTGCAATTTTGAGGTCCAGTCTTGGTGATTGCCCCTGTATTTTTTAAGAGTAGTTAGAAACTATAAGTCCACTCAGTGTACAATGTATAGTCACCTTCTCACAAGTTATTTTCTTTGAATTCAATTGATGATGATAATGAAGATGATGGTAGCTTTATTTATCGTTGGGACCAAATAACAAGAACAATACAAATTATGAAGGGCTAAAAAAGGAAAAAGGATAAAAAGAAAAAAGAAAATGAAGTAAAATATGTAACTCAATCATAAAATGCAAAAGTACACCAGTAGATAGTAGAAAGAAATAGTTAAAAATAAAGAATCTACCAATGGCATAGGCGAAATGAACATAACGACATTTAATGTGTAATAACAGAAGCATCTAAACTGTTAGTCAGCAATGACAACTGTGCAAAACCTGGTTACTTTCTTAGATACTTTGGGAATCATGATAGACAAGAGAAGGCAAATTTTCTGTTCATCACACCAAACATAACAGCTTGACAATAACCAAAGGAACAGTGCAGCAAAATGTGACCAACAGATTGGTCCCCTGGTCAGAGACAACTCATGGGAGATTGAGCTACTGGGCTCATTGCTGGATTGTGAGAAGTGCTCAGCCCAAATTCCAGGCCCAGATGATATATTAGAAAATAAGTGGGCTAGCTGGAATGAGAAGTCAATATCCTCAATTGTTCAGGGAAATTTGCATCAATTGTTTAATTGGGCCCTCTGTTTCTTACATTTAAGGAGAGCTTTTTTCAAGACAAATAGAAGTAACCAAGGAAAAGCCTGATTATGGGTACATTTAGAAAGCATGGGACTGACTCCATTTTTGGCCATGGTTCTAGTTTATTTCCTGTATTAAAAATGGCAAGGCATAGTTGGAAGACACTGGAATAGAAATATAGTTTTGACCCTTTTTCACATGACAAATTTATACTCTCATTTAATTCCAGATTGAAAACTGCAGGTAGATCTCTCTCCCCACTCCCTTTTTTAAAGTCATAAGCAAATATGCCAGTCAATATCCACACCTAGTCATGGTACAAAAATAGCACTTATCAGTTTGGCTAATTTTCTTTGTTGAGACCTTGATGGGGGGAGCATGCCCTTCTTAGTCCTACTAAGGTTCTTCATTCTTCTTGGTCTCTTGGAAATATTTGATACCTTCAGCCATGATACTTTCTGAACCAACTGCAAGATTTGGGAATGGGGCGTGCCTAACAGCGTGGATTTTTCCAGCTGGTAGTTATAGGGATAGGGGGAGTGTTCAAGCCCTTGGCTATTCCAGTGTGGTACCTCATAGGGCTTATGTTATTTAATATCTATATGAAACCACTAAAAGAGGTCATCTATGGATTTCCTTAAAGTGTCATCAGCATACTGATGTTTTTCCTATTTCAGGACAAGCCAGAGATGCCATGGAAATCTGGAGGCTTTTAGGGACCAAATGGGGTGATCCTACTCAGATTAAAGATGGAGTTGCTGTTCATTTGTAAACTTGTGGGCAATCTGGTAACACTGGTACTAGTAGTTACTCTGGATAAGGTGCAGTCCCCTGAATTAGGTGGTTCATGACCTGAAAATCTTTCTGGATTCAAAACTCCTGCTTAAAGAGCAGGAAGAAGTCATAGCTGGAGGGTTTACTCAGCTCTGGCCAGTGCAGGATGTCCTGACAACAGTAACTCATAACTGACTACTAGTCAGTCAGACTACTGTAATGTACTCTGTGTGGGGATTCTTTTGGAATGAATGTGGTGACCAGAGTGCTGCAGGGGGAGGTGGGGGCAGCCCAACATTAGAGACTGGGCCTGGTCAAATGCTGGTCACTATCTGTGAAGCGTTATGTGGTATGTGACTGGGACATATCAGGAACCACCTTGCCAAATTTGAATCTGCTGGTCCAGTATGACCATCTAGAGAGGGGCTGTTAAGAGTACTTTCCCTTGAGAGGTAGACAGAGTAGAGGCTAGGAGCAGGCCTTTGTAGCTTTCTCCTATTAACTGGTTTTGACTGTATCTGGGTTCCCCCGCTCCTTGCTTTGTGGTTCACTGCTCAGAGTCTCAGTGGATTGGGGTGGTCTACAAATATTATCAACCTGAAATAAAAGCCAAAAAAAAAAAAAGTATCTTTTTGGTTGTCTGAACATTTGTAACTCAAGTTCAGGAGTCCTAAATTTCATATTTAATTGATTCATCAAATCATATACATAACCACATGCAGGTGACAACCCTGTTAGTAAAAGGAAGTCATCAGAATAACTGGAAAATATCTGAAAGGGAGAGATTTCATCAGGACAGTATCTTAAAATTGTTTCTGCCTGATCTTAATGCAGTGACTCCGGCTTTAGTATTTCTGTCCATGAAAGGTCAGTAAAAATGATCACTGCTTGTATATCCTATTGTACCATTCACTAATCTTCCATTCCTCTGTTGGCTGACCAGAACTGACTGGAACCTTGCTACCTTTAACAAGCAGGGAAGATGGTAAAAAGGATCAACACTAGGAGGTAGTGGTGCAAGAAGTGCTATTTTAAGATACTGGATATGTTTTGATATAACAGAAATCTATGTTTTAGGGTTATATGAATGAGTTGGTCTTCTCTTCTCCTTTTTCCTTCAGAATCTGTAAGGAAAAAAACTGAAGTTTTGCATCTGTTTTCAGTAGTTGGACATTAGAGTCTGAACCAGAGTTAGCCTTAATTTTAATTTAAGGAAATAAACCAACTTCAGACAATAGGTTTATTTCTCTAAAGCACAGATAAGACATAACAAAACCATGGGTAGCTGAAATTGGAAACAATAGCTCAAGCATTCCTTAGAAGGGATGATGGAATATAGTATGAATCTCATGAATTAAAATACAAAATAATAGTTTATTATTACCATCTAAGCCACACACTGGTTGTAGTTGCATGTAACCCAGTACCAAGATTGTTCAATCATGCTTAATAACCTGATATATAGATACTATTAAGACAGAACAGGTGGACTTGCTGGGCCAAAAACAACAACAACAAAAAACCTGAGCAATCTGGTATCTCCTAAGCCAAACTCACTCCATTATAAGTGTGCTGCATGGATTCAAACAAGGCACCAAGATGTCGTGTTGTGTATGGCTTTAGTTTAGTGCTGTAGGTGAACTGAGCCACTTTCTTCTGAAAACCATGGCTTATGGCTTTGCACCGGGTGTACGTGGTTGACTTTTAGGTTAAACAAACCTTAGCTTAGCTTTTGCATAAGGAAGGACCCAAACCATTATCACTTACATGATGTCTGGCAAGACTTACTATCATAGGCCAAAACAGTCAGCGAGAATAGGATGAAATGATTCCCAATGCACATTCATGAATGATGAGCAATGACTGTTTAGGAAAATCAGGTATGTAGTTTACTGCCAGTTAAGAATGTCTTCTCAAAAACTATTACATTATGCCTGCTTAAATACTTAAGGCAAGATATAAAGGTAATGAATAAAATCCTTCACAATAAGATGCATAATGATAATCAACATCATTATCATCTTCAGATACCAACATCTTTGATGTTGAAATGGTGGATTTTGCTGGGTGGCTGTCTGAATTCTGCTTTTGATTTCATTACCTTTTTCTAGTTAGGTAAGAAAAGGACAACTGCTAACTTTCATGCAGGTTGCTTTGATCAGATTCAGAAACTCTCTCTTTGGAGAGTCCCTTTGATAATTCATTGATTACAGGGAACACAAGTTATGGAAGCTTCTATCTTTTAATGAAAGGTAAGAACCACTAGTTTCCATGGTCCATTAGGGTCTCCAGGAAACCTCTAATAACATAGTCCTAGGTTGGCCTGTGGGTAGATGTACGGTAGAATCAAAAGGACTCTGAAGTACAGAGGAAATCTGTCTGTCATTTTTAATTATATGGTTCTGGTAAATGTACACTGTTGTTCATGTAAACGTGACCAATGAAATAACCATAGCTAGACTCTGGCATGGCTATCAGGAAACACTCCTGGGGGGTGGGGGGAATGTTATGGGAATTTCAAAGATAACCACCCAGGGTCAGGACTTCACATTTTTACATCTGTGACAAAAGTCAAAGAAAACAATTGGGAATAAAAGACAAACAACTGTAGTTTTGATGAGATCAAAAGCAAAACTTGAAATTAATAAATCGGGTGATAGCAAAATAGACAGGAAGCCAATCTGATGGACGCAAGCACAATCAGTGGAAGAGAAATGGCCAGCAAGAGAAGCTGAAAAGAACATGTCAATGGAAATATAAGCTATGCTTCAAATTCCACAGTAGTTGAAAGGCCAACTGAAACATGGAAGTGTGAACATAAACTATGAGATCGGCAATGGCCAACATTTTTGGCAAGTTTCCACAGTGTTGGAAGGCTCATGTGAGGCAGAGCCATTCTGACTATCATAACCTTGCCTTGGTACAGTTTTGACTGTCATCTTCCAAGCTGGGACAAAGAAGCAGAACAATGGGAGAGAGGTCTGTAGAATGCAGGGGCGTCCACAAGGTATGGTTAAAAAAAGTCAAGATGGTGCCACTATGGTGTGTCCACACCTAAAATAATGGGTGGCATTTTGACTGCAACTGCTGTGGCTTCTGTACTGACTTTTTTTTTTTTACCATACCCTGTGGACATTCCTGAATTGAATATAAATTGAAATGTGCTTTGAAGTTTCTCAGTTTTCTTTCGCTGACAAAGGGAAAGAACTTCTCAGTGGTTCTGAAGAATTTATAGTTTCTGTGATGTTTATAAGTCATTTTGTTTTTCAGAGGAAAGGCAACTCTGGGTATGCCACAATTTAAAACAAGCAACAATGTACAAAACATAATGTATGTTAAAAAATATACAGAAAACCACATCTGTCTGGACTAAATAGTCAAAGTTCAACCCTCCCTCCCATTTAACAAAGGGACCCACCCCAAGGCCTGGGAGAACAACCAACCTTTTAAGGCCTTCTGGAATGCCATCAGGTTGGAACCACCTGGATCTCAGGGGGGACCTCATTCCAGAGGGCAGATGCCACAACAGAGAATGCACACTTCCTGGGTCCTGAAAAACGACATTATTTAATTGGAGGGACCCAAAGCACACAAACTATGCCAGCTTCTTCATTATCCTTGTAGAATATGTCTACTCCAATTTTAAAGCCCTAAGTGGAATAGTAAATTCTAGTTTATGTGTTGTATGGGTGTTGTCAAATGTGTTGAATGAAGACATATTTTGTTTGCTTTAGTTTAATAGTATTTTTCACAAACATCAGATGATACAGACATAACCCTTGTGAAATAACCTGAGAGACTTTGGGGAGGCATTTCAAGGATATAAACCAATTAAGACAAATGTTAATGGGTATAAGCAAGTTTATTAATGATAAAAGGAAAAGAAAATACTGTAAAGGAAGGCAAAATATTATATAGAGAGATGCTCCTATTTGATTAGTTTCTTGAGTTTCAGAGTCTATGCAGACTCTGCTAAAAAGATGCTCTAATAGTTCTAGTCTCCTACAGAACATTTCTCATTACCTGATTTCCTTGCTTGAATGGGGATTTAAGACCAATGAAAATTAACTTCATCTCTTGGATGGGGCGGAAGTGGTGACTGATTCCGGAAATAGGCTCCATTTTTGAAGGAATAATTAGTTGTAGGAGCAAATCTAGCCATTTTACTGCCATATAGATTATTTATGAATAGGTTAAAAAACATTCATCCCACTTCTGAGCACATAAAGTGCCCCAAAATATGCATGTATTACAATACAGTTGCACTTTTAATGCTCTTATGGCATTATCTCGGGAATCCTTGGATTGTTTGGCCTTTTCTCTGAAAAGCCAGGAATTCAGCTCAAGGGGCAGGGCAGAGGTCCAACATTTGGTCCTCCTCTGCCGTTCCTCCAGCCTCTGTAAAGATCTGGTAATCTGTAACGCCAGGGGATCCTGATCTTGAGAAGCCATGAAGAAAAAGAAGTGGGGAGGACTGAGTAGTGGGCCAGATGAATCTGCTGCCCTGTGATGGCTCCAGCCAAGGAGGAAATCAGAATTGGGGTTGGCTGGCCCCTTAGTGGTATGCTGCGGCCCCAGCGGCCTCTTGGATTTCTTAGCTTTTTTATTTTTTAATGTTTGGTTTCATAACTTTTAACTGTATTTATGTTTTTTAGTATGTTGTAAGCCGCTCAGAGTCCCCCATTGCCGGGAGATGGGCGGGGATAAATTAATTAATTAATTAAATAAATAAATAAATATTTCGAATAGCTGAGCTCCAAGCCATTAAACCTTGGATAGGATGAAAGGCTTCAAGGAAGATCTTTGAAAGCTTAGCCTTCTGTAACCCATACTGTTACTCATAAGAAACTGGTTGTTCAATGATGGCAATGTCACTAATGTGTGGATAAGTGCATACCTAAGCAGGTCTGAAGAAATGCCTCATTAGCAGCTGTTGCTCAATTTGGAGATGCTGCTTTGGGAGCTCATTGCAAATCCTCTGGTTTTAACTGTTGTGAAGATTTGTAGGAAAGTTTTTTGCTCAATGTGTAACCTAAAGGAATGTGGAGAAATTCATTAGCAGGGAAAGATATGCGATCATTAGCAATGTTAAAAAATCCTTTGACTAATCTGGAAAAAGCCATAGTGAGGCACATTGAAGTTGTCTCCCCTAAGAACACAGGGTCCATTTTCCTTCCATAGAAGGTAACTTTCAGCCAAATCCTGATCATGCTTCTTGGGAAGCAGCCCTCACTGAATTTAATAGGCACTGCCTCCAGCAACCAATATTTAGGATTTCAGTCATCCTTTGAAATATAAAATGGCCCTTTGCTCGGAACAATAAAATGACTATAAAAAGCACAACATCCAAAAAGATCCTTTTACTTTCTGACTCACAGGACATTCTCGCTCTAAAGTCAATTGATGTTGTAACCATAAAGTAAGCATATTTTTAAGTGAAGATGTCAAAATATTTGTCAGGAGTATTTTGAAAGACTGAAGAATATAGAAGTATCCAAAATATTCCTCTGAGCCCTTGTCTGCTAGGCTATGCTGTATCTATTTCTGGAAAGTATCTTCAATGAATTGTAAAGCCAAAGAGAAAAGGTCTCCCCTTTTCACGGAGAGATTTCCACATGAAGATTTTGCACCAGTCTGAACATGGCTCCAGATCTCTGTGTTCCCATTATGTCAGCAATGTTGGAAAACTGATTTATTTCTGGTTCAGCTCAGCTGTGGTATAGCCGAAACCAGTTCAAAGCGAATGTCTTTCTTTTGAAAAAAAAGAAGTTGTGACTCTTGCTTCATCCCTTTCCTTGCTACCGAGCTTTAGGATCTATAAAAGAAAGACTAGTTTGATGGCTTTAATGTACTCCCTCAGCATGTGGGTGCCTTTGAGTCAGTGTTGACTCCTGGCGATTGCCTGGGCAAGTCCCTGCAGCTTTCTTGGCAAGATTTCAGAAGTGGTTTGCCATTGCCTCCTTCTTTCTAGGGCTGAGAGAGAGTGACTGGCCCAGGGTCACCCAGCTGGCTTTGTGCTTAAGGCAGGACTAGAACTCACGGTCTCACATTTTCTATCCTGGTGCCTTAACCAGAACACCAAGCTGGCTCTTCCCTCAGTAGCTAAGACAAAATGAAGAAAGATGAAAGAGCTCATATCGAAAGCAGCAGGGTCTCAGATTTTTTTTCCTGTCTGTACTTTTTTGGGTCAGGGGATTTCAGTTGTTGTGGTGGGAAAGTGAAGAAGACAACAGATATCTTCAAATTGCTTCTCAGGATTTGGGGGAGTGAAACAGTGGCCCTGTAGAAGTGCCCTCTCTGCGTATTTCTTGTGTCAGTGGTAGAGAATATCTGTAACTTATGGCTGGAGTGTTGGGTTGTAAGAGTGCTCTGAGCTTGGTTTTTCATTTATAGACATTTCATTACTTGCCTACAAGCAATGAATTACTTGCCAACATCTTTATTGTGCTATGATTTTGGAGAAGTAAGGCTTGTTGATTAGCTGTGCAATATACACTCGCCTGTCCTTTCAGTCTTCTATGTGATTGGATGAACTGTGCTGTTGGGTGTTGTTCTTTTCTATGTGAGTGACATAATCTTGTTATGATTCTTGTTATGCTGTTGCAGGTGCAATAGTTGTGTGCAGGGCCTTTGCACACCTTTGTGTTGTGCACCAGTTGTGCCCTTTTCTGGATTGTGAGGCTTTACTCACAGTCACTCATGCCTTGATCAGTTTCAGAGTGATTACTGTAATGTGCTACCTGGAGCTGCCCTTGAAGAGTATCTGGAAGCTTCAACTGGTTACAGAATGCAGCTGTGGACAGTTATGTGTGCCCCTAGGATGGCACATGTTACACCCCTGTTCGGTGAGCTGCATTGGCTGCTGGGTTGCTTCCAGGTGCAATTCAAAGTGCTGTTTTCGACCTTGAAAGCCCTTCATGACATGGGGCTGGGTTATCTGAGGGACTGCCTTCCCCCGATTGCATCTCCTCATCCCATCAGGTCCATCAGAAGAGAGATGTTGCGGGTCCCATCTGCTAAAGAGTTTCATCTAACAGGACCCAGATGATGGGCCTTTTCTGCTGTGGCTCCTATCCTCTGGATTATCATCCCCCCGCCCCCAAGGTTAGGTTAGCCCCATTCCTGTTAGCCTTTTGGAAGGCCCTGAAAACATGGCTTTTCCAGCAGCCTTGGGGACCCTATGGGGAGCCTGTGCAATGGTTATATTGTGTTTGCAATCTTGCTTTTATTTATATTTTTAAGTTTTTAACAGCTGTGACATTGTTTTAATTGTTGGTTGTACACTGCCCACAGTTATGTTCAGTGAGATGGGTGGCCATATAAATTTATTAAATAAACAAACAAACAAACAAACAGACATGGGGGATTTGTTGTGATCAGTGCTGTTCTCATATCTATTTGCACTTTAGTGATTTCTTTTGAATGGTCCATAGATGGGGTCTAAGTCTATGTGTCCACTGATCTGCTAATTTGTCAGAGATCCAGGCTTCTAGGAATTTGTAGCATTCTTTGTCTTGACCTGGCCTAGAATTTCAGTAGTTCTCCAGCTGAAGTCATGATTGAACTTGTCTGTGTGCAGTGAAATTAATCCAGTTTCACTGAGCTTTCAGTTGCTGTCTGCTAACCTTCTATTGCTTGTCCTAGACAGTGGTGTTTGTGGTCCAAAACTTTTATTTTGTGAGTAAATCCTGCTCTCTGGGAACAAGATTTTTGGGTTTGCTTAAGATGCTTTGGAGCGATTTTGTTGGTTTGTGTGCTAGTTATTCCAAATGGTTGTAATGGCTTGTGGGTAATTTTTGAGATATAGTTACAGTAATATAAAGGAGAGACATCCTTTTTGTGCTGTTGTTGGTTGGTTGGGTATTCACTTTTTTCAAGGAGTTGTATAGTTGCATTGATTTCTGTGAGCTGCTTTTTAATAAACTTGAATCTGTAGTTTACCATTGTGTTCTGTGCTGATAATGTCCCAAAAGTTTATTATTATGTGGTTCTTTTATGAATATGATCTCCTCAAATACATTGTTGATTATCTTGCTTGGATTTTTGTTCCTTTTTTATTATAGCAAATATGTCATGCATGAAATTAATCTAGTGTTGTGTAGGTGGGAAGACTATTGTTGAATTATTTTTTCTGCAATGAATTCTGAGATGGGGATCCCATGAGTGTTCTTCACCTGTTTTATGTCCCTCTATAATTCTAGCCTGTTTTGAGAAGGGCAATCCAATAGTACTGCACATTCTTTCTAGGCATCGTGGGGAAGTAATGGCAAGCAATACTGTACCGCATTCATTCATTCATTCATTCATTCATTCATTCATTCATTCATTCATTCATTCATTCATTTATTTTCAAAGCCATAAATTCATGCTGCAATGGCAGTGACTGATACATTTTGGAACTAATAAAGATGACATTTAATGTGATGATGAAATGAATGTTCATGCTTCGCATAAAGTCAAAATCACTGGCATGAATATTTTTAAAGATGACTCATAATTTTGAGAATAATCAATTGATATTGGATTTTGGGATCCTGCTATTTGCTGAGCTTTTAGGTCTTCTTAAAAACTTCATTTCCAAACATAGTAAGTGCTTGGACATGAGGGATTTGGTTTCCTGGCTTTTAATGTGTGCTTCTCCTTCTAATCTTGATCAGGATGATTGTTTGCTTGTTTCTGATTGGCCTACCTGGCTTTGTTGGTTGTCATTTTTCTACATTAGAACTTACCTTGTGGTGATAAGGGCAGCAAAGTGTACTTACTTCTCCACCCTTATTGCATCTGCAGATACCTTAACTGCACCTGCTTCAGGTGACCAGGTCCCTCCTGGGTAAGGAGGAGCCAGGGGAGCTCTTGAAGGGCCACTCTGAGGAATATTCTTGGCACCTATCAGATAAAGTTGCTTGCCTTTGCATCTATCAGATAAAGTTGCCTCAGGGCTCAAGTCTTTTGCCTCTCTTCTTTAACATGTGCCTGAAATAGCTGGGGAGGTCATCCAATGGCATGGGGTGCAGTATCATCCATATGCTGCATAATGGGCAGAGAAAGAAACTCAGAAAGGAACCTCCCTAACTTATCCAGCTGTAAAAGAGAGGGTGGGAGATTTGTACTTTCAGATTTGCAAGATTCGGTTAATGTAGCCTTGCAATAAAGTAGAATTAGCTCATCTGGTCGTGTTTCCTGTCTGGTCTACTTGGGAAGGCTGACAGTTATGGTTCTTTTCTTTTCCTGTGAATTTAATTCCGTTAAAAGTGTTATTAATTATGTCATGTCTGTTTTCTGTTCGTTCCTTCTGTTGATTATGACAAAAGTATCATCCACTTAATGGAACCATATTTGGGTTGCATGTGAGGAAGCCCATTGCTTCCAGATATTTCATGACAGCTTCTGCTATGAATCCTGAGATGGATGGTATCATTGGACTCCCAGCTTTGTTTGTAAATCTGTCCATTAAACTGAAAGTAAGTCATCCGGCAATCACCACTCAGATAAGCAAGAACAAACACAATAGGCAGAAACAGCCAAAGATGATACAGACAACCAAGCCAGGATAGGCTAATCAGAAACAGGCATACAACAATCCTAATAAGACAGGTCAAATCAGCAAACCCCACCCTCTCATATCAAAGCAGTGATGATCTTACCTAGTTTGGTAATGAAAAGTTTGCAAGAAGACAACTAAGCTCGGTGAATACCAGGATCCCAACATCTCAGTCCTGAGCTACATATATTCTCCACAATGTTGGATTTTTTTAGAAAGAAATCAACTTTGTTGTTTGTTTAAGCAGAACTCTGCCAAGGCTTTCATCTGTTTGCCATATTTTAGGCTGTCAGTTTCCAATAACCAACTACTCACATAAATCAGTATATCTTTCTTTGTAATAAACTCATATTCTAAATAACATTAGAGGATGAAACACTGATTGTAGTAAATCTTCTTGTTATTTCCTTTTATGAAAAGATAATTCTATGGCAATTGCTCAGTTTTTGCCATTGTTGCTCTTATAAAGGTGCCCAAACATGCCAAAGTGTTATTCCCCCCCCTTTGTTTCACATAAAAAAAGTGTAATTAATTTGATTCATTTATTTGAAGACAGCTATCATGTCCCCTCTCAACCTTCTCTTCTGTAAGCTAAACATACTTCGGCCTTTTATCTGTTCCTCATAGGACTTGTTTTCCAGTTCTTTCATCATTTTGGTAGCCCTTCTCTGGACTTGCTCCACTTTATCAATGTCTTTTTTAAACCGGGATGTGCAGAACTGAACACAATACTCCAAGTAAGGCCTGACCAAGGCAGAGTAGAGTGGGGTAATTACTTCCTGTGATCTGGACTGTGATCTGGAAGTGTGTTCCTCTTGGTGCTCCTCAAGATGTTATTGGCCTTCTTTGCAGCTGCATTACACTGTTGGAACATGTTCAGCTTGTGATCCACTAGTACACCCAAGTCCTTCTCACTTGTGCTGCTCCTGAGCCAATTTTTCCTCATCTTGTACATGCTTTTCTAACCTAGATGCATGACTACATATTTCTCCCTGTTAAATTTCATTCCATTTGTTTTCACCCACCATTCTAGCCTAGTCTTTCTGAACTTTTCCCCTCTCCTCCCATGTATTAGCCACCCCTCCTAGCTTTGTATTGTCTGCAAATGTATTAAGCATTTCCTTGACTCCCTCATCCATATCAATTATGAAAGCGTTTAACAACTCCAGGCCCAGGACAAAGCCTTTTGGCATCCCACTTGAGATGTCTTTCCAAGTAGATTTGATGTCATTTATACCTACCCTTTTTGTATGATCCTTGAGCCAACTGTGGATCCACCTAATGGTTAAGTTTTCAAACCCATATTTAACTATTTTGTTAATAATATGAGAGACTTTGTCAAAAGCCTTGCTGAAATATCCATCGCATTTTCCTAATCAACCAGTCTAGTAACTCTATCATAAAAGGAGATCAAGTTAGTCTGACATGACTTGTTTGGCATAAATCCATGTTGGGTCCTGTTAATTAATGAATTCCTATCTAACTCCTCACAGATATGCTGTTTGATAATCTGCTCAAGGACCTTCCCCAGTACTGATGTCAAGCTCACAGGCCTGTAGTTTTCTGGGCCCTGCTTCTTCCCCTTTTTGAAAAAAGGAACAACATTAGCCCTTCTCCAATCTTCTGAGATCTCACCTCTTCTCTAGGATTAGAGATTAAAGACTGTGACTCTGCATACTCTGATACTTCCTTCAATACTCTGGGGTTTAGTTCATCTGGCCCTGGACATTTTAACTCATTTAGATGAGCTATTGCAACCCTATAAAATACCAACCATTCTTTGGGTAGCTTCATCTCCTAGCCCGAGCAAGTAAAGCCTTTGCCTTGTGTGAAACCTCTGATAAAGTGGCTTTCTCCAGCTTAGTGGTTCTGATTTTGAGAAGTCTTTACTAGAAGTATAGTAAGACTGCTGCCTCTGATTCACAAGGCAGATGACTGACTTCCACCTAAGGGAAATATCAATATTTATGTAAGAACAAGTCAAGCAGTATTAAAAGTGTGCAGAAAATTACTGGGACTGCATATTTCTGAAAGCAGATGAGTAGTCACCGGTTATTATCCTACAGTGCTTCATTACTTTGAGAACTGGGCCATGGAGATCATTTTTTGGGGGGACCACTTTAGCAGATATATGTAATTGTTTACTATAGTTGATTCTTTTTCATCAAACAATGTGTGTTTGTGTGTGCGTGTGTGCGCGCACTGATGCTATATTAGGAGATCCTAATAAAGTCAACCACATCGTGTTTTTTCCCCCCAGTTTTTGTCTGAGGAATGCAGGAAGGAAGATATTTTAGGTTGGAGAGCAGCATGTATGGTTCCTTTATAATCTGATAAGAGAGATTTCCATGGAGATCTGCCCAAATAACCACTTAAGACAGTGCTATTTTGGGAGGCGGTGGGGAGAAGGAAAAATAGACATTAAAGTAAACTGGTCTTTTAAAACCTGGTGTCAAACTTTGTTCTGAAATAGCCCCCAAATCTCAACACCTTGAACATGTACCAAGAGCAGGAAGCAATAAATGAACTGAAAGGCATATTTTGCTCCAGAAATATTTATCTTGGAGAGATGCAATGGATAAGGAGACTTAGGAAGCAGGAAGTTGGATACAGACACTTTCTAGACTGGACAAGGGATCTGACTTCCCCATGGATTATCAGGCAAAACAAAACAAACAGACAAACAAAAACCCAATTGATGTATCAACCCATGCTCCAGATTGCAGAGCCCAGTCAGAAAGTCTTGGTTATTGTGATTTGGGAGAAGGGTGGGAGGGAATTTGAATGCAGAGAGAGGAGGGTGACAGAACTGAGGTAGAAAATGCAAAAGGCAAACCAGAGGACATTTCTAAAATTCTGAAGGACATGATTTCAGTACAGCTTTTAATTTAACACCAAACTATCTTGATCCTCCTATTAAAGAAAAGAAAATGTTTACAGCTGTTGAAAGAGTAATGCCTGACTGATGCCTTCGACTTTACCTCTCCATGCAAATCCCTCTTGTCTTTTGGCTGGGGCAACAGCTCTTTGCTGCAAAAGGCAAAACCGACCCATCAAGTCTTAGACCTCTCCCCTGTGAGACCCGCTTCTTGCCCCATTTAAGCTGGTGCTTGTGCTTTATCAGGAAGTGCCAAGACAAAGAGGGCAAGTCATGCCACTTAGCAGCTTACAACCCTGAGAAGAGGTGCCATGAATTCCACTTGTGAATCACATGCCCTGTGGAGAAGGTATTATGGGAACCACAGCACTGACCTTCACAGCTCCACGTGAGCCTGGCATTAAGATACAGGCTTGTTAGTTCAGTATGAAGAACAAAAGACATTTATCCTCTGCAATTAGTGGATGTCAGTATATGCAGAGCAAGAGCTTCATTACACAGAAGTCCTTCGAGATGTTCAGCAAGTGCAGCCGAGCAGTTTAATTGTAGTTAATGAGACCATTTCAATACCTGTTTTCAGTGAATCAGGGATGACTGGTGTATTATATAGGCTGGTATTTATAAGATGAAATTTGCAAAATCAATCACAGCTGTTTATGGGGGGAGATGCATTAAAGCTGAGAAATTTCCCAGTTGTGGCAAGCCATTTTCATCTCTGTCACGGCAACATTATTATTTGCAAAGGTAGAGACTAGGGACTATTATAAATTAATTAGTCTGAAATATTGTGTGTGTGTGTGTGTGTTTTACCTCTGCTTATTAAGAGAGTAGCTCTTAAGGGCAGATTTTACAAACTAGCAATTATCCAATTTAGAAATACAGTGTCAGTCCAAAATACAATTATTTCTCTGCTTTAGAGCAACGTACCCGAGGCCGGGAAATGATAGAGGTCCAGTTGAGTAGTGCAAGTCAGTTGGATTCCATTATGCCTATTTGTGACACAAATGTATTTGATTTGAAAGAGACTATACATATTTTTAGGAAGTTCTAACCCCAGAACAGCCATTTTTAGAGTTGAAACGTTTTGTGACACTTGGTACACTCTTGCTTGGACTTTGCTAATCATATATGTTTCTATGTGACTTTTTTTTGTATTAAAACATGCATGAGACATGAAAAAGCAAAACTAACAAAACCCCATTTCAGCCAAGAACACTTCAGTTATTGACCGATAATTGAAAAATGATATTTTGCACCGGCTTGTTTTCTTAGAATAGCTGTAAAATCTGTGAAAATGTAAAACTATAAAAGCAAGTAGCCCTTCCTGTTTTTGAAGTCTTGAAAAGATCACAGATTTCAGTACAATTATATCAAGCTCCTACACTACATCAAAATGGACTATATGCTTGCCAAATCCAAAAGAGATTTCTGTCCATATTTATCTTTTTTCTGATGATGATCCTATACAACTTATTTCAAAGATGAGATATTTCTACAGCTGGGAAATTTTCCTTAAGTGCTTTGCATTGAATCAAAATATAACTTTACACCTTGTTTGGATCTTCCAAGGCATTGGTTCCTGCTACTGTGCAGTTTCATCCTTTCACAATGATTCCTAGAACACAGAGTCATACTGTAAATACCTATCACAATATTCCTTTTCAGAATAAACAGGATTAATGCCTTGCAGTTAAAAGTGCTGGCGTAATGCGATCCCTGCACTTTTGGAAAGCCATGTGTCATGTCCAATCATAGAGGTTTTTTCTACATGCCTGGATAGCAGCTATGACCTGGAATGTTGTTCCTTTAAATAAAGATCATGGTTGGTGGGTGTTTCAGTAGCATCAGCATAACACCTCTAATGCAATAACCAGTATTTAATCAGAACATACAGTGTTCCTTTGCATTTTTAAAATATCATACCTTGGTAGTTCATCTACCAAGATGGACTTGGAAATTGGGTGTGGCCACATCATCAAGACAAGTGCTTCTATTTACTATAGTTTTAGCCTTAATCTATTTTTGGGAGATGTAAATTATTAGGATATTTAATGGGAAGTTTTCCTTTGGGAACATTACTAATGGAGTTGCAAGATGTGCCAAAGCAGCATAATTGGATAAAGAGGAAGAGTTAATCTTCCTTTGTTTTGTCAAGTTTCATTTATTATTATTAGAAACTTCAAATACATGAATTGGATGAAACCCAAAGGGTCTTCTAATCTACTTTCTCTATATCCCAAAGCACAAGTTAAACCTTAACCCTCTTAAAAAATGCTTGTCCAGTATTGGCTTCAAAACTCCCAGTAAAAACATTTCCATAACTTCTATAACTTCTATGGAACATAACTTCTGTGTTCTTCTCTTCTTGCTTCTTCTCTCCCTGAAGTTGTTATTCTAAAATCACATCACTCTGTACAACAGAACTGAGGGTTCAGTGAGGATCAGTCTTAATAAGAAGGAAATCAGGTCTGCTTGTTTTTCAAAAAAGGAAAGAAGCCTTGCAATTTCCCCTACTCCAGGAGATTTTATGGCATTTGCATATTAGTCTGCACTAGTACAGAGGAAAAGTATTTTATTTTGTATTGAAAATAAAATCACACTGAGCAGTGGTTTATCATTGTTACTGCTATGAAAATTTCTGAGGCTGGCGATGAAAGAGATGCATTTAGAATTCCTTTAGCAATCTATCTCATACAAAACAATCTGACACCTATTTTTAGAATTGCTAAAACATCTTGCATAGAGATGATAGATAGATAGATAGATAGATAGATAGATAGATAGATAGATAGATAGATAGATAGATATAGATATAGACAAGTTTTAAGCAAGTGACACCTTGGAACCTTTAAAGATTGTCAGTGTCAATTGTGTATGAGTATGCAATATAGCTTTCATTAACAATCAGTGCCTCATTATTTGACTATATAGTTTTACATAGTTGTAGCACTCACATTGCTCAAGCAATGTTAAGAACTATTCCACTGTCTCCAAGGGAACAGTCTTTCTTGCCTTAAATCTCCTTGATGCAATTAATTTCTTTATTCAGGGAGAGCTATTGTAAAATATTCATAGTTGTGTTCCAGTATTAAATGAAGGTCTTTTGTGGCTTCTGAAGCCCTGTATTCCAGACTTCTCTAGTTAGATCACATCTCAGTCGTTTGGATGAAGAAGGCAGGAGTATTTGGGAGGCAGTAGAAAGTGAGGAAGGAACAGGTGTATCCCTGAGCTTATTTCCAGGTTCTGCAATGTGGAACCCATGTCATGCAGTCATACTCCATGGCAAACAAAGATGTCATTGATCATCTCCACTCTGTTGTGGCTCTGGAGAATTTCTTCTTTGACTATGAAGGAGAAACACTACTGGAAAGCCAGTCTTTGAGGCAGTCCAAGTTTTCATGTCTTGTTGATTTAGTTTTCTGCATCCTTCTGAACACACAGATGACTTGAAAGGATAGCCATTTGTAATAAGTAAAACCAAAATTATGGTAGGGTTGGATCAAACACCAACAGAATTTGAAAAACCAAGATATCTTGAGGCCTGATGCAAAACACAGTGATTTAAATTATCCAAATAAGAAATATTTTTGAGGTTGGGTAAATAAATGTGGCTTTCCTTTTCTTTTTATTATATATACCACTCAAAGTGTAATTAATGCTCTTGTTCAGCTTCTATGGATTGGTCAACAGTTTTACATAATATACTACATGGACACCATTATATTCTGTTGTGCAGTTGATGGCAACATCCTATATAGACATACACATGCACAGGAGTCTAATTTAAATGTTCTTTTTCATGGTCTGCGTCCTTTCTATGAAACAGTGGCATCTTATGGGACCTAGGAGGAGTACCTTATGGCACCTCCCCTGTGGAACAGCCTCCCTTCCCCCTCTGAAGTTTGGATAGCCCAGTCCCTGTTGCCCTTTTGGAAGGCCTTGAAACTCTGGCTCTTTTTTCAGACTTTAGAATATTACTGGAGTCTGATTTGAGTTTTTGCCCTGTGCTGGTTGTGGAGTTTATTCTTTACCTGGCATTTTTTATTGTTTTTCCTATTATTTTTATATGTAGGTTTCTGTTCTTATGCTTGTTAGCTGCCCAATTATTTGAGTAAAATGGTGGGCATATAAATTCCTATCAGAAATAATAATAAATTCAGAAATGGCAAGCCATTCTCTTAAACTGCCTAATCTTGAAAACATTGTTTATGATTACATCTATGATCTACATCTTCCTTTACTTCAGATTCTTGTCTGGGTTTTATAAATTGTATCATAAATAATTTGATTTTGCTTTAGTATAACAACTTTAATCAAACTATTCTAACATGGTTTCCTCCAAATATGTTAAATTGCAGTTTTTAAAATTGAGTTTCATGTTTTTATGATGTAAACTGCCAGGAGTCATTTTTGAGTCTGGCAGTATAAAAATATAATAAATAAATTATTAAATAAATTATCTTCTAGTGCAGTTTAGTCCTAGGATTGTTCATGTAAACTTGTTTGATGACTTAGCATTGTTTCTTTGGTGTGAGAAAGACAGATCTGGATCCTCACTCCCCCACAAAGCTCATTATGGGGCCTTAAGTAATGTGGCAAATAATAAAAAAAATGCTTTGAACTCCTAAAAGAGAGGATTTAACTTTTTGAGGCACTGGAAATACAGCTGAAGTCTACCACATTTGCTAATGCTGCACAAGAAAAAGAGGAATAAGGACATGGAATGTATATAACTTGCCACATAGACTTCCTATCTCATTATACAGTGCCAAGGATTAATAAAATAATGATGAAGAATACTAGATTTTATTAGCTCTGCCCCTTGAAAGGCTTTCATTCTAAAGTGAAATTTTCTGCAGGTAAAGGCAGAAAGCATGCTTTAATGAGGGGAATCCAACTAGTAGTAACACCTTTCCTTCTTCTCACCTCATTTTTTTTCCCTCCAGAAATTTCATTTGATTCCCTACAAGATCAGCATGACTTGAAAATCTGAGACAGTTCTATTGTTTCAGAAAAGTGATAGAGAAACCATCTATGTGCCTTCCAGTTCCAGGTTCAGTTAGTCTTCCCGCTACATGGCCCAACCAAGCACTTCTGAACTGTGCACAGCGTGATCTCTCAGAACTGAATGTCTTATTGGCCACAGACCAGCAGGGGTGAAGAAGGAAGGGACAGTATGTACTGCTCTTCCTGTTTTTTGTTTATTATTTTTTAAAAATTCCTTCTCACTGTGCACAAAGAATAAATTTAGACTGACTCTCAATCTGGTCTGTATTATAACAATGTTTAGGGTCTGGTGGAGAGACTAAGGGCCTAAGTAGGTCTGCTGGAGGACGGGGGCTTAGCATGATTGGGGATTTCTAATCTTGGGAAAAGCCAACCACTGCAGTTGGCAACGAGGCAGAAAACCATATAATTCCTCCCTAAAATAAATAACAATAGGAGTTAATCATTTTTGTTACCTCTGCATAAGGTATCAAATCAACAATAGACCATTATGCCTTCCGGGTTTCTAGAAAAAAAAACCATATGTGAAATGTTTAGAATTATATTTTTGGGCTCTATGTTAATGCCAGAAATTGTGTGCTGTGGCTAATTTAGGCAGTGATTTGTATCTGATAATTTCTTTGATGATTGCTCATTTACTCTCCTGATAAGAATCTTGTAATTATCAGTAAAGCCACAAGTTTCATTATAGTTTCTATTAATATCATTCAGAAGACAGCAAATGCAGTTAGTCAGAGGAATATTAGTTACTTTGTAAATAATATAATTATAAGCCATTGTGTTTTTTTCTGATTTTATTTTTAAACCTTTTCTGAATGTCAGATTTTAATATAAATCTAAAATATAAATGTATTTTGATTTTATGATTAATACATTGTAATAACTATGTCTACATACCTCTTGTTTATACTATTAATACTTTCATGGAACCAGAAATGGCCATTAAAACCCATAATTCAAAACTAGAAATATGTCAGGAACTCCTTGAATATTCATTGTAAAAAAAACTTTTTGGAATTATTTATTTCCCGCTTTGGTACTATTTTCTTTCTGATTACATTTGTATGAGACCCTTGTTCATAAACTCATTTTTTTTTCTTCTTAAATTTTCTTAGGGGTATTTTTCTTTTACCTTCCTATAGCATTCTTTCTCTCTGCCATGTTCTAGATGACAGAATAATTGTAACAAAAGTCATTTAACAGAATTCATGGCTCTGAGTACATAAGTCTTTTGAACCAATGAATATATGATAATATTATATGTAAGTAAGAATGTCATAGTTACATATATTTATCTACTTGTTGAGTCAAAGAATGGAGACAATGATGCTTTAATCAAAAAGGCACCCAGAATGGCTCATTTATAACCAATGAAAGTAGATCATTTCCTTTCCACAGGCAAGAAACAAGAGACAAAAAAGGAAGGAGATATAGAGGAAATTCAGAGGCACTAATTTTTAAAATTAAACACTTCTAAGGACCTGGCCAACTGAGATCTCTCTATATCTATTTCTCTATCTCTCTATCATACATAGGCCATAAAACTTCCATCATAAAATATTCAGCAGACTTAAAAAAATGAATTCTTAAAAGGAGAAGACTTAAATATAAGAATATATAAATTTAGCGCTAGCTTAAAGCCAACCAGAGAGGGACAGTCTGAACTTCTAAGGGAAAGGTGGGTCTGCCACTGAAAATTTCCAAACAGGCCTCCCTCTGGAAAGACACCCACAATAAACCCTTAGAATACAATAAAAATCTCTTGGTTCTCAACATATAGAGGAAGTTATTCCTTTAGGTAGATGTTGCCAGAACAGGTGTCACGTGCTCACACTGGGAAACAACAAGCAGAAGCTTAGCCATCATATTCTGCACCTGCTGCATTTTCTGAGCTCCCTTCAGAGGCATCCCACAAAGAGTGCATTACAATAGTCTAACTGGGAGGTAACCAGCATGTGGATAATGGTGGCTGGGTCAACAATAGACAGTTCTTGTCACTACATTGACCTGAATACTCAAGAACAGTGCAAGATCAAAAAGCACTCCCAAGCTGTATTCCTGCTCTTTCAGATGAAGGTAAAGTCCCATCTGTACACAGAAAGTCTTGCACAACCACCAGATCTGTTATCTTCTCTGGATTCAGTTTTAATCTGTTATACTTCATCCTGTCTGCAACCCCAAGCAAGAGTTCATCAAGGAGCCTGACTCTCTAGATGAAAATAGAAGGGAGAAGTAAACTGTCCAATCCATATAAATGGCATTCAGACTCACAGTCCCAGATGATTTCTCTCAGGATCTTCATGCAGATGTTAAAAATCATGAGAGAACCTGACTGCATCCCAGAGCTGAAAGGCTGCACAGTAGAGCAGTAATTCCCCAAGGCCACCATCTGGAATCTGTCTTTGAGGTAGGAATGGAACCACAACAATGTTGCGCTCCCATCAAAGGGTGGTCCAGGAGGATACCACAGCTGAGAAATCTAGGAGCAAGAGCAGTGACACTTCCCCTATCATGGTTCCTCAGATTATCCAGTTTCCAATTGGAAGAAATACTTTTTTTGTTGGAGAAGACTGAACCAAAACAGGAACTGAACAGCTCTGCCTTATATTTGATATTTACTGGCATTTTGCCATCTTCATTAAGTGGCTGATTCCTTTCCTTTCCTTTCCTTTCCTTTCCTTTCCTTTCCTTTCCTTTCCTTTCCTTTCCTTTCCTTTCCTTTCCTTTCCTTTCCTTTCCTTTCCTTTCCTTTCCTTTCCTACCATTTTGTTATTTTCAGTCACCTCAGCTCACTTGGAGCTTTCACTTTCCTGACACCAGCTCCATACTTTTGGTGCATTTTCTGCACCTCTTTCTATTTCTTCTCCATGCATTTTTGTTTTCATATCTTCACTACCTTTCTCATCCTTTCCAACCCAATGGAATGTTGGGAATAAATTACATAAAGGGTCTTGGGATTGCGTTTGTCTGTCTGTTCATCAGCAGGACAACTTTATAAAAACTGAACAGAGAGCGATCAAATTTGCTATGGTAGGCGAAGCTGGCAGAAGACCAACCAAGTTCAAAAACAGGATGAATCCAGTTTGAGGGCACAGAAAAAACTGTGGAGTCCTTGGTGCTCTCTGAGCTTGGCTGTTTGCTTGCAGACATTTCATTACCCAACTAGATAACATCATCAGGGCTAGTGAGTGTAGGGTTTGTTCCCTGTTTATATACTGTAGCCCTGCCAGTGTTGGTGGGGCTGTGGTTTTCTCCTTGGTAGTTCCTTAATTAGGGTATTTAATTAGGGTATTATTTTCTGCTTCATTGTTTGCCTGGTGTTAATCCCTGCTTATCTGGGTGTTGGCTGCTGGAGATGATGTGTTCTGGTCTTTTTGTTTCCTTCTTAGCTTTTTTTTTTTATTGTCTCTTTTGAATGGTGTGTGAATATGGTTTATTTCTATGTGTCTATTGATGGCTGATGGGTTTATTGCTTAATATTGCCTAGAAGTTTGCAGTCCTCTTACTTTGCATGCAATAATCACTATCCATTTCTGATTAAAAGGCAAAGAATCCATGCTGATATTTTCTTCCAAGAGCTAATCTATTTATCTAATGGCATATTTCAATAGCCTGTTTTGCTACAAAGTAGCAGCAATAGAGAATGTCTGCCAGAGGGATCAACAAATTATACATGGGAAATAAATGTCTGGAATTTTATTGTCCCAGATTAATAACATCCCTGTCCTTGTCAGAGAGCCCCTGGTAAATAATGGGATTTTACCATTGCAACATCAGTCACTGCTGAAGTAGCTTAATATGGCCAAAGGAAAAGCTGATGATCTTAGTTCAGAGTTGGGATAGGCTTGGTTTATAGGGAATATGCTTTTTACTTTGGCAGAGATGAAAAGCAAGCCAATACCAAGGGACGGTTTGGAAACTGCCTTTTCTGCATGGTTGGTTCATTTCCAAGAGCTCCTCCTTCAAGCCAGATTCTGTTCATAGACAAGAACAGCAAGGGACAACAAGATCACTGTCTCCTTTCTCTTCTCCCCCACCCACCAGTACCCAGTTCCTTTGTGAAGACTTCCACCCATACCATGTGAATGGAGAAGCAGAGAAAGGCAATTTCTTGCTCTGTATATGTGCATGCATTCGAGCACTAGGGAATGCCAATTACTATGCATGGGACTCAACAAGTGTGCAAAACTGAATAATGGCACTCAAACAAAGAGGTTTTCATCACATACTGCTTTTGCACACAAGCAGACTTTAATTATGTTCCAACCGTTTCTGTCAATGGGAAGGAAGTACACCAATGATATTAACCATATCCATGCAATGCTAATATTGTCTACCCTAGGACTCCATTCTGCCTGAGGTTTGCCTCGCCTACAATAATCTGGAATCAGGTAAAAATAATTGAGGTGGAATGCCTGATTTAAATAGCAGTCTCTGTCAGAGGTTCCCTGCATAGGTTTAATGAATGCTTAAGGCTAGAGCTTTATAGATACCCCTTTATGTAACTGTCGAACAGTGTTTTTCAAACCTGGCAACCTTAAGTGGGGAATGGCTGGCCGGGGAATTCTGGGAGTTTGAAGTCTACACATCTCAAAGTTGCCAAGTTTAGAAACTCTGGTTTAGAGCGCGTGTGTTGTACAGAATGCAACTTGTGGGTAGGGGAAATCTCAAAAACCACTGAGAAACTTTTTCAGAGATAATGTTGCTCTGATTCCTCATTCTGCACTTCATTGAAAAAGAATGCATTCTTTTAAAATCCCTGAAGCTAAATGCCAACTGAGTAATCACTTTAATATGGCAAGTTTGTTATTGGTTTTTGGTGAATCTTTAGGCTCTTCTACAAGGATAACTGTAGAAAATTTATGATTGAAAATTGTTCAGTCCTTTTACCAGTCAACCTGGTAGAAATCTCCCAAGATATTTATACTATTCTGAATCTTATAAAACATGTTTTTTTTGTTCTGATAAACATAGTATTTTGTGGGAACAATTAGAAATCACTTAGCTACTAAGGGTTAGTTCTATTAATCCTTAGTAGCCCTTTAAACATTCTGAAAAATAATGCTCTATGCAGTTTGGGCCATGGCTACTTAGTGTCTGAATTCCCTTAATGTTTGATATCTTCTCAGTCACCCTGATCAATAAGAGTCTCAGTTCAGTGCAAGACATTAGCAGTGTCTACTCAAAAACCCCATTGCATACAGTAAGGCTTACAGTTAGGAACTGGATATATATTTGCAAAGAATATTTAAAAAATGGAATCTAATTATATCAAGATCCACTTGACTGGTGATGCTAATATTAATATTTTGCAGCCTTTGAAAACATGATCTTAGTTATAATTCTGTATATTCCTTCAAATAACAACAATGACCTTTTACATGAAGAATTAAACTTAGCTACAGAATGGCTAAGGGGCCAAGGAAATGAAAATTCAAACATGAATTGCCTGCATTCATTGGCTTTGAAAAGATATATCATTTAGGGTACAATAGAATGCTAATAATAGAACTAATCCTTAGTAGATAAGTGATTTCTAATTGTTCCCACAAAATACTATGTTTATCAGAACAAAAAAACATGTTTTATAAGATTCAGAATAGTATAAATATCTTGGGAGATTTCTACCAGGTTGACTGGTAAAAGGGCTGAACAATTTTCAATCATAAAATTGACCCTGTCTGAAAAGAGCCAGTTTGGTCTAGTGGTTCAGGCATCAAGCTAGAAAGCAGGAGGCTGTGAGTTCTAGTCCTGCCTTGGGCATGAAAGCTGGCTGGGTGACTTTGGGCCAGTCACTTTCTCTCAGCCTAACTCTCCTCGCAGGGTTGTTGTTGTGAGGAAAATAGGAGGAGGAAGGAATATTAGGTATGTTCGCTGCCTTGAGTTATTTATAAAAATAATAAAAGCTAGATAAAAAAAATATTTAAAAAATGGGCTTTTTGTTCAAGGACTAGAAAGTCATTTGCAGCCCAGTTCTGAGAAAGATTTTGAGAGCCACAATCCAGTGTTGATGGGACCAGAGTTAGTGGACTCAGCCCTCTGCCCCAACCCCTTTCCAAGCTGCTTCAGTTGCACACACCTCTCCCTGCATGCTTCTTCAGAAGTAAACAAGGGCACTGGCTTAAAAGGTAGCTCCTTTGTAGGCCTCCTTAGAGGTGAGTCTCGGTGGATCCAAGGTGGCTTATTCTGATTAAGCAACTATAACACTGCAGTCTTCCTGGATAATTGAACATTAAACTCACCTCATAAATACCACAACAGCAGCACCCATTTCCCTTTATTTCTGGCCAATGCAACATTATCAACAAAAACACCTTTTCTGTAGAACGTTTGGATAAATTGCTATTTGTGCTGTGCAACCCTATATTGTCTATTCAAATGAGAGGCCAATAGAGTTCAATGAGTCTTTTTCCCAGGTAATGGGGGAGCAGGATTGCAATCTCCACAAGCGGAATTGAATGGGACAAGCAAAGATGATTACTTTTTCTACTTTGTGGCAGCTATTTAAGAAAGACCAAAAAAATCCTTCACTTCATTTCTTCCCATCCCTGACCATTGGCCTTATAACATATAAGTAAACTTTCATCAGAACATGCCCCCCCGCAACAGATGATATATAATTTGAACATCTTGTTGCATACCTATATACTTCAGACATTTTAAGACAGGCTAGCTCACTAATTTCTTTCCTGTGGCCCTAGACATTGTTAAAACACACACACACACACACACTTCTGCCTTGGGTGCAAAAGAATAGGCAGCCCTGAACCACAGACAGGAACATTTAGTTAAGGTACTTTGTTTATTGTTATCAAATTGTCTCTGAACTGGCTACAGTTAAATCCATTCCTCCAATGATAAAGTGGAAATCAAGTGAACGTGCCCAGAAGAGGCCACCAAGGAAGTGGGGGAGAACAAAGAGAAAGAGAGAAATTAATAATGTGGACTGTAGCTATGAAAAGTTGCGGCTCAAGCTGTGGTTATAATCATGACTTATTTCTTGAAACTAGAGTTTAACTAGATGTACAGTTCTGAGAGTAAACATTCCAATCCATGGTTAACTGAAAACTAAAATGAAAGCTTGGCCGTGTAAGTGGTGGGGAATTACATGTGCCTCAGGTTTGTGCCTATAACATAAAACCATACTTTAGCATTGTATCTTAGGCAGTCGCTAATGTTTACTCTGCATTCTTAACCAAGACAAAGTAACTTCAGAATTGCAAAATCTAGGCAGAGAATTTTTAAAAAATCTCTTCTTCTAAGTAAGAAGCATAGCACTAGTACCCAACTTCTTCAATGCTCTCCCAAATCAAGGGTTTGGAAAGCAACTTTATATTATTCATTTAATTTTCAGTCAATTTAGTAAAAAAAAACAACACCCATATGAAGTTGCCTTAAACTGAAATTTACCTCTGATCCATATTCTATAATTTGTTTGAGCAGAGAGTATCAGGCTTGTATTCTATAGTACTTAAGCTCTCCAGCTGATATGTTTAAAAAATGGGTAAATAATAAGAGAACGAATAATTCATCCATGTAAAATGCTCTCAAACATCCTCACCTTTAAAACTAAATATTGACGTTCTGTGGCTCAGGGATCATTGCCTTCCTATAATGCAATGTTTGCTTTTGAATATCTAAGCTTCATCACGGAAAGGAAATATTTTAGTATCCATAAACAGTTGAGAATGGAGAATGGGGTTGAGAATATATTTATGCTCTTAGAAACTGACAATCATAGTATCAGTTTCGTTTTGAAAAAGAACATTAGACAGTGAATTTAAATATGTTCATATCTGGCTTTTCCCCAGCTGGGCCAAGAACATGAGCTATAGTGAGAAAACTGCATTTGCTTATAAAATGCATGGAGGGTTTGTTTTTTGTTTTTTTAGAACAAAGTCAGGGCCTGGTGGATTACTAAAGCAATCTTACCTTTGCTGAGACTGTAAGCTTGGACCAACTTCAAGGGTTAAAAATGTTTTTCTTTGGCAGGATTCTCAGCACTGGTTTCATCTGTCAGTGAAATATCTATTCATATCTGCATCAGGAACTCACCTCTGAATTGTTTTCAGATTGAGTAAAGCACAACACTCCAAAACTAGAATATCTCTTACAGATGTTAGTGGAACATTTTTTAAAAATCCAGAAAGAAATCTCTCCAGCGTTCCAAAATTAAAAACAATTGTTTGGAAATCAATCCCATTGTGAGCTACATTCAGAGCAAACTACTTAGGTTGTAGTCTAGGAACAGGAGCAGATTCCATAAAGCAAAGTTTGATATCCTGATTTGTATTGCAATATTTGAAATATGTAATTTTCTACTGTGCAAGCTACTAAAAGCTGGCAAAAGAGCTTGCATCAGTTTGGTGCAATGTACCATGTTGCAATTTGCATCCATTTAGATTTAGGAGAGGGTCAGTCAGTAAGATAATTCTTGGTCAAATACCTTTGGGAAAATGCTGCCAGTGGGTGCCAAGTTCCAGATGTACTGCAACAGCGCCTATGAGTCCCCAAAATGAATTAAAAGCATCAACAGCAGTAATATAATGAAAAATGGCCAGAAGCTTGCAGAGCCACCAAACTTTGAAAGATTTTGATGGAGATCTCAGATGAGAATGTCGAAATAGAGATGAGATTTTAGGCAATACCTGTGGGGGATGGGGGTGGCGGGGGAGGCTTGGTCTTGCTGCAGATGGTCTTGTTATTAAAACCCAATTTTCTTATCAGACACAGATAACTGTATGTGATGTACATTTTTCATCTTGTTAACTAGGAAAAATATAAGCATATTAAATTTGACATGAGTTTTTACTTGGAATGGACTAAATGGACAAAGACTATATCTCCATTTTCTTACCCATCTCAACATCACCTCTTTCTTTCAGTTATATTTTCAGATGGAATCAAATTTCAGTGACTGACTTTTTATTTTTCTCAGAAAATTCTGGTCTGGAGAAATTAAAAAATGTCCTCTGCCATTAAGAAAATGGTTATTTCTTTGACCTGTATTATGGTAGCTTACACAAGACCTTATATTTCATCATCTACCCTCCCTGCCCTTATTTTAGGTATGGCAAGAGATGAGGCAGGGCTGGTCCTTTTCTTACCTTAGTTCTGCAGCTGGCCATTATATACAACTCATTCTGAGGTGTGGGAAGATATCTTTTGGGACAAGATGCACTTGGAACATGTGGGGCACACACATTAAATTGGTGCCATTTCATGGAAGGCCATTTTGTGGTATCTCCAAAATAGCTTCCTATGTGTTTCTTTTTATTAAAAGATTATTTTAAAAGAGTCAAGTGGGATGGGGAATCTGATGGGTACAAAGGAATACATCTGCCAGCATATTGGTGCTTGTAGACATCCCAAGGCCTACCCTTGAGCTATGCCACACTAACTGGGGAAGATCATTCAGAATGTTAATGGACTCTGCTTACATCAGACTCTTTGCATGTTGTCTCTAGACATCAAGATCCTTTCTCATCATAGCTTCTTAGGACTTCTTTGAATGAGAAAAAAATCACAGGGACACATGAGCAGAAATGGCATTAGGAGCCTTGTGAAACTCTGGAAATTTTTGAAAAGAAAAACTTAGACCATGCTTGTGCAGATGCCAAGCAATGTGAATCTGAGGATACTGGATTTTTGGGGGTGAGTGGGTTGCGTCCTATGCTGTACTTGCCTAAGGAGCCAGAAAACTCGATTTAACTCTGACATAACACATCAGCTATTGCCTACAAGGTTATTCATGTTCTATTGCTCTTGAAAGAGATATTAAAAAGCCTCCCACAGACTTTCTGCTGTGAGTAATGCTTCTAACTAATATTAGAAAATGCATTTCTTTGGCATAGATGATATAGATGATACAATTTCAGGGCAGATGATACAATTTCAGCATATGCTACTGATAATGCATTTAGTTGGATTATTCATTAATTTATTTGATTTATTTCCTGCCTTTCTTCCAAGGAGCTCATGTGGGCCCTTTCTGTGAAACAGATTGGGCTGAAATGATAAGTATGATAACTCTAGACCTGTGTTACCTGACAGAATGCCTTTCATTGCATGATCTCCACCAGGCATTAATATTAACAGGAAAGGTCTTTGTGTATTTGGTGGTGTCTTGAGATGAGGCTTTCTCATCTGGTAGCCTATGCGCTAATAACTAGTCACTGCCCTAGGTTGTGGAACATGCTCTCTGAAGATATTGGGGGTGACCTTCATTAAAGGCCTTCAAGAGTCATAAAGACCTGTCTTTTCAGCCTGTCTTTTAATAATATTTAGTATTTTTAAACAGAGTTTTATATTGATTTTAATCAGTTTTAAAAATAAACTTAATGGTTTACATTTAGGATAGGTGATGTTGATGAAGAAGAAGATGATGATGATGTTGATGACGATATTCAGTGTGGAAGAAGATGACCATGACTAGAGAAGGTAAGTGCACTCAAACTCTCCATAAATGTATTTCATAAAGTATAGGTGATAAACAGTAACTGGAACAGGCCATAAAATGGGATAAAAATTGCAGATGTCAGGTATGGAATCTAATGCATACCTATACCTGCAAAATTGTATTACCTAAGAAACTTTGAAATTGTAGTAGCCACAGGATAGACTGGATTTCTCCAATCTGACCTAAGAAGCGGAAATCAGACTTCAGAACCCACTTCCAAATCCTTTGGAATCTTCAATGTCATAATAAAGAAAAGAAGGATAGGTTGGTAAGTGGTTCCTTCATAGGATTCTGACTCCCCAGGGATTCCTCCTACCAGAATACCTCCTACATGGCCAGGAAAGAGTCAGCACTTCCATTTTGCCTTCAGCAGCAACTTTGGATTTTGTGGAAGCTCCCACTCATTGACAAGCACACAACACACATACATCATATTTCTCACATATCCCTGTCTTGTTACCACCATATGACCAAAAGATGGAAATGTATTATTTTTACACTTTGCAATTATTATTTATATTTCGTTCATTAGACCAAACTTCTTTAATATACTGTATATGAGGATGACTTTGACAAGAGCCTAGAAACTATAGCTTATATAACTACCTCTGAATGGAAGTGATTTATTGAGATTTTTTAATGCCAAAGCTTCAGCGTTTTCTTTATATTTCTAAAATTCTATATTTTGAGAATTTTACTGTACACTTGTGAACTCATAAGTGGAAAGCTTCACGTGGAGTCCTTGGTGCTCTCTGAGCTTGGTTGTTTGCTTGCAGACATTTCATTACCTAACTAGGTAACATCATCAGTGTGAGTGAGTGTGGTGTTTGCTTGAGAGGCAGAAATGGTCCAATATTAAATTAACATGACATCTGAACATGACTGCAACTGTACTATACTGAAAAGACACTATCCATGAATGGGAGAAGAAGGAGAACCTCATTATTCATAACTTAGTCTCTTTACTCTCAAGTTCAACGTTGTCTTCCTTACTCTCTCTTCATATATAAGCCATCAGCTCAGCTTATTTTCAGTCTCTAAAGTAGTATTCTCATCTTAAACCACAGTAAGAAAGACAATGGTTGCTGAATCCTAGAACATATTTCTTTTTTCCCAATCTTATAAAAATATTTTGAAGAAAGAAACTATTTTAAGGATATCGTTTTCTGATAATCTTGGAAGGGATCAGTCACTGGACCTCTCTCAACACCTCTGTGAAGTCAGTGGGATGCCGTTTATGCAGCGTTTGATACCGTCGACCACGGTATCCTATTAGGACGGCTCAGGGATATGGGGGTGGGCGGCACAGTTTTGTGCTGGTTCACCTCCTTTCTCCGGAGCCGATCCCAATCAGTGGTGATAGGGAGCGAGAGGTCCCATCCTCGGCCCCTCCTTTGTGGGGTGCCACAGGGTTCAGTTCTCTCTCCGCTCCTTTTCAACATCTATATGAAGCCACTAGGTGAGATCATCCGTCACCATGGGATGAGGTATCATCAGTATGCTGATGATACTCAACTATACATCTCCATCCCTGGTGAGGTAAGTGATGCCATGTCCGCCCTCTCGGGGTGCCTGGAGGCTATGAGGGTCTGGATGGGGAACAACAGGCTCCAGCTAAATCCTGGCAAAACGGAGTGGCTGTGGGTTAATGGCTCCCCTGTATCCGGGACGTTGTCATCGTTGGTTCTGGATGGGGTAGCACTGCCCCAGACAGACCCAGTGCGTAATTTGGGGGTCCTCCTGGACTCACGACTCCTGCTCGAAGAGCAGGTGGCAGCCGTGGCCAGGAGGGCTTTTGCACAGCTTCGGGTTGTCCACCAATTACGCCCTTTCCTGGATCGGGATGCCCTATGAACAGTCACTCATGCCCTCGTTATCTCCCAGATAGACTACTGCAATGCGCTCTACATGGGGCTACCCTTGAAGAATATCCAGAAGCTCCAGCTGGTCCAGAATGCGGCCGCATGGGCCACAAATTTTTGGGGCCTGAAGAAGGACCCATATAACACCTTTGCTCTGTGAGCTGCATTGGGTACCGGTTTGCTTCCGGGTCCAATTCAAGGTGTTGGTTATCACCTTTAAAGCCCTACATGGCATGGGGCCAGGCTACCTGAAGGACCGCCTCGCCCCCACAATCCCAACCCGTCCCACCTGATCTCACAGAGAGGGCATGCTTCGGATCCCCGCGATAAAAGAACTTCGTTTAGCGGGATCCAGAAGGCGGGCCTTCTCTGCTGTGGCCCCTGCCCTCTGGAACATCTTGCCCCCAGAGGTGAGATAGGCCCCCTCACTCCAGGCCTTTCGGAGGGATTTGAAGACCTGGTTCTGCCATCTGGCCTGGGGCAGGGAGGGAGGATATCAGAAATGGGGTTGGCTGGCCCCTTATTGGCCTGGTGTGGCCCCCATCGGCCTCTTGGATTTTCTAGCTTTTTTAGTTTTTAATGCTTGGTTTTTATAACTTTTAATTGTATTTATGTTTTTAGTGTGTTGTAAGCTGCCCAAAGTCCCCCATTGTGGGGAGATGGGCGGGGACAAGTTAAATAAATAAATAAATAAATAAATAAATAAATAAATATTCTGAAAAGCGTAAGACAATCATTCTAGGGATTGTTTTATAATTATGGAGTGTCCTTGCCTAGGTGCACTTCTTAGGCCAATGGAAAAGCTGTTAATTTTAATATCCATTATAATTAGTGGCTCTACTGAAAAGCTAATGCAGTACTCTGATGCAGAATCAGGTTCTATGTTTTTTGACAAATTCCAGTACTTGAAAACATAAGTACCAAAAATGATTAGATAAATGCTCAAATGTTCTACAAAATTAAGGCAAAGGACAACAGCCATCCCATGATACACACAATATATATGGCAATTCAAATACTATTGGGAATCATAATGTAAGGGTTTCATACAAGCAGGAGAAATGTTGTCATATATTTTGGGCAATGTTGCAACAGGTCCGTTAGAAGAGCATTCAACTGTCCTCACTTAGTAAGTAACAGGTTCACCCACTCAGTTTCAATTAGATAAAACTCTGCAATGAGTTTTTCTCTTGCTTCAATATGACTTTTTAAAGCTTTGCATTTTTATTTCCACAAAATTAAACCCAGTGTAGCGTGGAAGCCCCTGCAAAGCATCCACAGGACAAATTAGATTTTAAAAATTCAAAGACCAGAAACACGGACTAGAAATATACAGTTGGCAAAGTGACTTGATCATTTATGTATAACATTTTTATTCTCCCTTGCTAGATGTTCTGCATAGTGCCACATCATCATAACAGGTAAGATAGTTGTGAATGGTTAACTAATCCAGGATCACTTTTGATGAGTGATAGTTGAAATCCTATACATTGTGTTGACAGCTTAATATTGATGACTTTCATGTAAGAGTGAGCCTTCCCAGATGGACAGAGGTATCATATCACCTCACATCACCTCAGAAGAAATGCTTTTCAGCTAAGTAGTTCACCTATCAACTGAACTCTTAAGGACAGCTTTACACATGTCTGTTAAAATTTCTCTGAGCTTGATGAATGAAAATTGATGGGGAAAAAAGGAATGAAATTATTTACATATTCCCTTTAAAATATTAACAATCTAAAATGTAGTGTACTCATTATACAAAATAGCTAATAACTACATAATTATAAAGCTGGAAATACATTTGCAACAATAGAATTGTAATAATATTGTATCAGCTAGTCCCCATGGCAAGGTACTTCTATCCATTTTGCATTCATCTATTTGATATTTTCTGGAAGCTATTTCTAATATTACTGGCTTAAAAGTACAAAATTTATCTGCATCAGATAGCAAATAATGAATAATGCTAGAATCTTCCAAGGCAAGCCTCTTATATTAGGAAATATATTATAAAATGAATTATATCCTTGACCATATTTTGATCACACACAAATATAAATATATGAACACGGATTCCTTTAAAAAAAAAAAAAGACTTATTTTGCATGCCACAGAAGCAGTAAATATTTTATACAGAGTCACATGTAATTGGGGATTTAGAATTCACACTCTCTGAACTCAGACGATGTCTTGGTCTTTCAAGCCACCCTCCGCCTAGGGAAGGACGTATCCAGGCAAATATTTACTAATCTTCACCAAAGAAACAACACAAAACAAAACTCAAAACTCGTGCCTCCACTCTAAAAAAAGCACACTCTTTGATAGATGATTCATTAAAATAATAAATAAGAGAACAGAAACTGATAAAAGTACTGGGCAGGTCAGTGGAGGGCAGCTTTCAGCAATAACTGATTTATTTTAAGATCACCTTAATAGCCTGCAAAGAGCAAACACTTCCTAGAAAGGGGCATGCCAAAGATTTGGGGTCACCAAAGAAAACATCCTGTCCTTAGCCTTCCCTAATCTCTTATTAGCATGCCAAAGACCATTAAGATGTTGATTTCAAAGCTTCTGGAGTGTAGACAGACAGTAGATAGTACTTCAGATACTCTGATACTTAATTATTTAATGCCTAATGCCCTATCTTAAATTAAATGGGGAATAATAATAATAATTGCTCTTACCTGCACATGATACAAATTAATACAACACAGCAGCAACAATGCAATCCAATAAAATTAATGTATCAATTAGCAGCCAAAACAAATATTAATACTGAGACAAACTAAAGACAACTTCAATAGATATTTTAAACAATGCTCTATGAGTTTATATCCTGTTTATATCCATAATTAAATTAAAACAGATAATAACCTAGGAACTGTCAAATATTAATGAGAGTAGTGTAAAATTGTCTTATGTCTGATGATATACATAGGACAGACAGGCACAAGACTAGCAGAGCGCATCCACGAGCACCAGCTAGCAGTCAGAAGATATGATGAAAATTCCTTAATCTCACAACAGTTTCAACTGGGAAACTGTCACCAAGCTAAATCCAAATATGCAAGAGAATTCTTGGAAGCCTGGTATTCAGACAAGGGAGCAATTAACAGACACATAGAGATTAACAGCATCTACATACTATTTAAAAGAGACAAAAGACCAGAAGATCGCCTCACCAGCAATCAATCACCAGCAATCATCACCCAGATAAGCAAAGGTCACCACCAGGCACACAATCAAGCAGCAAACATATGCTAATCAAAGAAGTATCAGAGGAGCAAAACAAAAAAAACCCCATCCTTACCAGCACTGGCAAGGCAGGCCATAGCACATAAATAGAGAGCAAACCCCATCCCATTTTAGCACTGAAGATGTTACCTAGCTGGGTAATGAAACATTTGCAAGAAAACAACCAAGCTCAGAGAACCCCAAGTTCAACCCTGTTCAACCCTGAGCTACACATATTCACCTCTATTGATATACATTTTTTCCATGTTAGTCCAGAAAACTCTGTGAAAGTAGCTTTACATGTAATCAACATTTTTTATTTTCATGCAAGCCTTCAGATAAATCTTTATAGATTAAGGGATCAGAGTAAATATTGCCTGAACATGCATTAGTTTGCTTTTCTACTTTATAATTTCATGAATTATTTTGGATTTTGGAAATCACTGCCATTTTAACATGGTTGTTCATACAGCTTTATGAACTCAATGCAAATGCAAAATTTTTCTAAACTGAAATAAAATCGAGAAACCTAACAATATAGGCAGCTCAGCTATAGAAGCCCCAGAGAGTTTAGTATAGGTTCTTCTTTATCATTTAACTGATTGATTGATTGATTTTATTAAAAAGATTTATACCCTGCCATATTCCAGTAATTATAGGTGATTTAATGGTGTATAAGAAGCATGTAAAGGGATTTAGGGAGATCAGGCTGGTTCCATCTTTGTTGATCTTTTGGAAATTCTTGAAGGCCAAACTGCTTTGAAGAGCCTTTCCCTGATGTGAATGTTGCCATCTTCATTTTTTATTTGTCCTATTTGTGGCTGATATTTTAATTTTTCTATTGGTTTTGTAGTTGTTTTATTCTTACCATGGATATTTTAATCTGTATTTGTTCTATGTAAGCCATGGAGAAGTTTTTTTCTTAATAAGTGCAGTGGCACAGAAATTTGTTAAATAAATAAATAAATATAGTAAAGAACAACTTGAAACGGGGGGTAATGAATTAGCGAATGACATTTCACATCGATGCATGTCATTTCTAATTTCAGGGTCAAATCAGAGGTAAATAGACTGTTAATAATCATAGAGAAATTAATTTTACAATATGAGGGGAATGCAAAGACCAAATTTACAGTGGGAACATGGAATGTAAGAAGTATGAACATGGAAAAGCTCAACCCAGTGAAGGATGAAATAAATCAACTACATATTGACATCTTAGGCATCAGCAAATTGAGGTGGACTGAGATTGGACACTTTCACTCAGAAGATCACACTGTTCACTACTCAGGAAATGAAAAACCAAGAGGGAATGGTGTTGCTTTCATAATTAGGAAGGGTACAGCAAGAGCAGTACTCGGTTACAATGAAAACAATGACTGAATAATATCAATTAGACTCCTTGGACAACCCTTTTATATGATTATTATACTAGTTTATGGTCCATCCACTGATGCAGAAGAAGAAGAAGATGAGTTTTATGGTCAAGTTCAATTTGAAATTCACAGAATACACAAGCAAGATGTGCTGCTTGTGGTTGGAAACTGGAATGCCAAAGTTGGAAATATTAAGGAGAAAAGTATAGTTGGACTATATGACTGTATGACCTAGGAAAGTGAAATGAAGCAGAAGAAGACTTATGAATGTCTACCAATTCAATGATTTCTTCACTGATAACAGTCTTGAAACAACCAAAATTATGCCTGATGTCCATCTGGTGGACATCACTAGATGAACTACATAGAAATCAAATTGACTCCATTATTGCTAACAGCAAAGACATGGCCAGGGATTGACTGCAGAACAGATCACAAATTACTTATGTGCAAGTTCAAAGGTAGGCTAAAGTGGAAAAAGAGAACAAATCAGTTTCCACAATATGATCTTGAGCATATGCCCACCATTTTCAAAAGAACATCAGGAATTGCTTTGTAGTCCTGAACTTCCTTGGTCGGAACCAGAAGAACTGTGGAATGAATATAAAGAAGTTAAGGGTGAACATGAAAACAGACTGTCAGAGATCAAGAAACAGAAGAAAGCAAACTGGATGTCAACACATTGTGGAAATTGCCAAGAAGAGAAGAGAAGCCAAAGCCAAGAAAGAAAAAGAAGGAGGAATTTAACAAAGAACTTTGGAGAGCTGTTAGGAGACAAGAAGCAGTGTTACAACATCTGTAAAGACATTGAAGATGGAAACAGTCACAGAAAAACAAAGAATGTCTTCCAAAAGATCTCTGAACTCAGAAGGTGGTTCCAACATTGAATTTGTATGCTAAAGGATGCCAATGGAATTCCAAAAAGATCAAACAAAATGGAAAGAATATACTGAAATTCTGTACAGGAGAGGTGTGAACATCAAAGATATTTTAGAAGATATTTGTTACTTACAAGAACTTCAAAGACTGGAAGAAGAAGTTAGATCAGCACTATGCTCCTTATCAAGTCAAAAAGCTACAGGAATTGATGGAATATCAATAGAAATATGGCAAGCAAAAGAAGAAGAATCAGTAACGTATGTATGTCTTTTGCATAGTAGGGTTAGAAAAGAAAACAAAATCAAACTAATATGTCCAATCAGAACAAAATTAATTACAAATAAATGCTAATTTATACCTTGTTTTAAACTGTCATATTTCTCAGTTACAATAAACTATCCAGAAATTAAGTGTTCCCTGAAATATTCTTGTTAAGCAACGACAGGTTTCCCATTTGGGCTTTCACGAGATCTGAGATAACTCTCTTTGATAAAAGCTAAAAACAGGGATAAAACACTGAATTGTTATCTCAGGCAGATACTGTAAACAGCACAAGAATAAAAATGATAGGGAAAGAATCAGAGGATAGAAAAAGCACATAAATGGTAAAACGTTCAGTAAGCAGTAATATAAAACAGCATAATGATGCATGATACAGGAGAAAATATCAAAAGGTCTGGGCATGTTCATTATATAAGGAAATAAATTCAGGTTGAAACATGATTTGCTATGATAGCTTCAAATATATATGAAGGTTCTTTTTTTAAAAAAAAAATGTGTTGTATGGCACAGACATTAGCAGGTTAAAATGATGGCTATGATTCTTATAGGGTTCCCAGTAATCGTAAAATTCACACAGAACAACGATCTTTTCGCACGTCTATCATGCCAAGAATGTAGAATATTTCTACTCAAAATGTTTCCCTTTGGATCACTCAACCTGCAAACACTCATAATGTAAATATACACTCTCTGTGTTTTTGTGAGTGCAATATCAGTGCACACTCATTAAACTACAGTTCAGCTACATTAATAACAAATTACACATATTTCCATTATTATTAAGTAAAGCTATTAATGACTTAATTTAAGATGTAACATTAATTGTCTCAAATGCTGGGCTTGTTTCTTACTTTGTATCTTTTATGCTAAAGAAGGGAGACTTTGTTTAATATTTTTATACTGAATACAATCTTATTCCCTTATATTATAAACATTTTTTTAATAATGTTCTTAAATCTTGTACTGCAAGGAATTCAATTCCCCCCCTCCCCAGCCAACTAAGGATCTAGATTACCAGTTTAGCTGAGAAGAAATCTTGGATCTTTCTCTGTTTTAAAACTGTAACAAGTGCATAAATTAACCTTAAGAAAGTTAGGGTTTCTTTGAAAGTCAAACACCCAGACATAACTACTGTCACCCTCATCCACACGATAGGATGCCCTTGATGCCATCTGTTCTCATTGCTTTTGGTGGTATGAGACAAACCTTGTCATTATCCTTTCCCAAATAAATGTAGAATCTTCTGATATTTTTAATTGTGCCGAAATGGAAATGATGGTGGGCAGACAATGGGAATTAAGTGGTTTCTGCTACCAGAAGAAATGTGTTGAAGTCTCTCCAGTCAACCTGAACCACAGTACTGAGAGAAGAAGGCCACAAAATGCAAACTCAGTATGTTCAATCTTTGCACCTTTCTGATCTCCCCCTCAAAGGAATTAATGAAAGAAAAAGCAACCAAAGATAATCATATTTCTTTCATTTCAGCTTTGTTTTGGTTTTCAAGCAGCTTTGATGACCTGCTAGGAGGCCTATTATGTAACTTCAGAAAAAATGTTAATGGTGGATACATGTTTCCTGGGAAAGATGTTTCATAAATAGGAAGGGCAAGTGAAAGAGAACCTTTCTTTTGTCCAAATCTCTGAGAGCATTTGGATCAGGGCCCCTAATGAAGGTTGGAACTCATAATGGACATTGATTGTATGGGAGAAGATGCTCTTTTTGCCTTTTCTTTGTATTTTTAGCAATCTTATTTCTTGTGAGATATATTATATGCCAGTCACTTCACAATCAGTTACATGGTGAGTCAGTTTTCATGTAGCTCATTAAATATGCTGCTGGTCTCTGTTTACAAGGAAGATGCGACAGGCAAATCTCTGCCTTTCCTTTTCCTCATCGTTTGCTTCTTCTCCCACAGGATGAGAAGGAAGACATTCAGCTTGAGCGATGCTCCTAGAAATCATACAAGAAGGCTGGGTAATGGGGTTGTTTGGAACCATTTGGGATTTGGGATTTTTTTAAAAAACTGCTTTTAAAATAACAACAAAAAAAGGAAAAAGGAAAAAGGAACAAAACACAAAAATAATCATGATAGAAATACATACATGGTCAAAGGAAAAAAACACACACATAACAAATGCTTTAAAAAAAGTGAAAGAAGAAAAACAACAGAAAAAAGAAACAAATAATAATATATCAATATACCTGTGAACAGTTTCAATTCTATGTATACTTATCTATTGCAAATATTATGCAAATATAAATATATTTATTTCTAATACACTTTTATAACCATCATGCCTTTTTTAACCTACTGTATTTTATATAAATGAGTTCCATATTTCATTATACTTGTCCATACAAAGTCTACTTCTATAGGCAGTCTGCTCATATATGACAAGTGTAATTAGGTCTTCGATTCATTGAGTGAATGGAGCCATACATTTATCTTTCCAATGCTGCAATATCAGTCCTTTAGCAATAGTAAGGGCACAGAGAATCCATTTACATTGTCCAGTTGTAAAATTCCATGTACTAAATATGTAGAATTAATGTTAATGGTGGATACATGTTTCCTGGGAAAGATGTTTCATAAATAGGAAGGGCAAGTGAAAGAGAACCTTTCTTTTGTCCAAATCTCTGAGAGAATATTATCCTCTGAAAATTTTAGCTTTTGTCAAACAGTCACATTTATACAGTCCACTACTTTCTCCCAAAACCTAGTAAGCATTGGACATTGTAAAAACATGTGTTTTAAAGAAGCATTATCCTTATTACATCTCCAACAAAATGCTGCCTTAGTCCTTTTCTATACAAACATAGTGGAGTCCAATAAATTCTAAATATTATTTTTATTGTATAAGTCATACTTTATAAGGTGCATTAATATTCTTGCTATAGAAGTTCTTCTATAGATTTTAGTATCATGGTTCAAATTCTGTTTGGAAAGAAATTGGAAGGTGGTACACCCATTTAACCACAGATGATTATTGTTGATTGGAATCAGCAGTTATATTCAAAATTCACAGAAGATTTCAATATTTCAAAGGATCATGAGTAACAACTTGCAATAGTCTAACCGGAGGTCTACAAAGCACTGATGTTCAAGAGAACGCCATACTTGGTGCACTAGCTTCCACTAGAGAAATGGCTTCTTGCTACAGAAAAAGGTGGGCCTTTGCGAGTGACAAAAATGAAGCTTCCATAACACTTGATCATTTAAGAAGTATGGGCACATCTAGAAGAGGTTGAATGCTGCAGTCTGTCAGTCTGCCTAGAGCAATCATTCTGTTTTGCTTTGAAGTGAGCCTCAATTTACTGGCTGTCTTCTAATCCATGACTATCTCAGTCAGCATTCAGCACGTTAATACTGACCAAAGGGAGGAAGAAAGTGTTTGTGAGACCTCAGATAGGAATACAGCAATGAACAAGAGTCACCAGTTAGTCTGTCACAAACAAGTCATGCCAGATTAACTTTATCCCCTTCTTTGACACATGCTTCATAGATCAGAGAACTGTAAATGCCCTGACCACAATATACCTTGATCTCAGCATCACCTTTGCAAAAGTGCCTCATGATATTAATAAAATAGTAAATGTGAGCTAGATAATAACAATCGTTCCAATTGAATCCATCTGATTCATAATTAGTTGAATGACTAATTCATTCATAAGTCCACATCAGCTTGGAGAGTTGCATTGAATGGAGTGGTAGAGGGCTCTGCCCTGGGTCTTGTACCAGTCAACATTTTTATTAATGAGCTGGATGAAGTGGTTGAGGGAATGATTATCCAATCTGCAGATGACACAACATTGGGAGAGAAAGAGAAGATTCAAAAAGATCTGGAAAGACTTGCACAATTGACACGATGAAATCTAGCAGGAAGAAATGTCAAGTCCCATGTCTGGGGAAAAAAGTGAAAGGCACAAGAATGGAATGGAGGAAAAAATGGAAAGGAAGGGGAGAAAGTATCACTAAAAAAGCCTTTCTGTAATGTTTTTTTGTTCTATAGTTGTTTTTTTTCTTACTCTGTGTTTTGTATCTTTAACTTTCTAAAAATGTATTAAGAGCTTTAAAAAACCAGTATAGGATGCAGAAGATCTGGCTTGACAGTTGACAATAGGAAGGATCAGAGTCTTCTAGCAGATTAGAAATTGAACATGAGGCAATCATGTGATGCAGCTATTAATAAAGCAAATGTTATTTTGGAGTGGGATCCAGAGACCATGGGATGTAATTGTCCCACTATACCTGGTCAGGCCACACTTGAAATATTGTGTCCAGTTCTGGGCACCACAGTCTACAAAGGGGTGTCAACAAATTGGAGCAAGTTTAGAATAGGGCTGTCAAGATGGTGAGGGGACTGGAAACCAAGTCCTGTGATGAAAACTTAAAGGAACTGGGAATGTTTAGCCTGCAGAACAAAATTCTGAGTCTTCAGACATCTAAAGGCTGTTATTTAGAGGAGGGATTGTCTTGCTCCCTGTTTCCTTGGAGGGCAGGCCCAGAACTAATGAGTTGAAACTACTGTACAGGGAAGTTGATTAGGAGGGACAATGGTGAGAGCTGTCAACTAATGGAATAGGTTGCTTCTTGAAGTGGTGAACTGTCTTCCAGTTCACTGGTGACCTGCAAGCAAAGACTGGGTAGTTATCTATCCAAAAATGTGCTAGAAGATCCTACAACAAACAAGGGGGATGATCTCTGAGATCACTTCCAGTCTTGTGATTCTATGACAGTATTTTCTCAATTGGAACTAGTTCTACTGCAATGTGGAAAGCTGGTTGCAAAGCATGATGCTAGGAAACTATTTCTCAGCCTTGTATCTTTTAGCCACCACTGTTCCACTAAAAGAAGGGTGGGCAACTGCAAGCCATGGACTATTTGTGGCCCTTAGCTGCTCTTTCTGCATCTGTTTACTTTTTTCATCCCTAGGCTCATCAGCCTGCTTCTGTGTAGCAAAAAACAAATCCCTGTTTTCTTAATGCCACTGGTGGGTCACAACCTCTTTTTGCTTGTTGAGCCTTCCCTGAAACTTCCTCCCTGCTTCTGCATTCAGTCGCAAACCCGTGCTGGGGATAAATAGAGCCCCCATTATAAGATATGATTCTGGTCTTGGCAATTACAGCAAGACATGAAACAAGAGGCTGTCTTTGGGATGACTAGATTAGAGTTATTATAGAATCATGAATCTCTTATGAACTTCTAAGGAGTCAGAAAGATGATCTCATTAGTTAAAACATTAGTCACGTATTGCAAACAAAAACACGGATGTCTTTTTCAAAATTCAACATTCGTGTCAGAAATCCAATTTACTGTCTCATGCCCTGTTCCTGCCTCTCATCTTTGTGGGTTTTTTGTTTTTGTTTTTTCATCAAGCAAGAAGTATCAGCTGTCTAACTTATCTGACAAATATTATCTCATGATGACACTGCCCCTTTGGAGGGGACAAGGGCATTGCATTAATTCTATAAATGAAAGTTTATGATTACCAAAGATTATATGAAGCAAGCAAGCTATGCCAGAAGGAGAATGATGGTCTCAGCCAATAGGATGCAATATTTATTCAAAGTGCTTTAAAATTCAACCCTTCACAATTAGGTCCTTCACCTCTTTGCTTGTTAATTATAACAAAGTGGTCTTGATGGTTGCTCATTTGTTCTAATTTTATTTTAACATATGCAGAATATGTTTTTATGTGGCAGACACCCACCTGCACCTACTCTCATTTAACCTGCAAATTGTCAACAACTCACTGCAACTGTACATCATGTCAGCAACATTAGAAATGTTTTAATGAAGAAAATAACTACACTTGCCTTAAATCAGATCCATCTTACTTTCAGAAAAAGGCAGCTTTCTGGAAATTTCTTAATTTGCTTCCAGATATTTAAGTCACAGTATCTTTTTAAATAGATCTTAAGTTCTTATGAAGGAAATCTACTGAGTGTTAGTTTTCAGCCAACATACTGAAGGGCAAAGGAGGGACTGATTGTCATCCCCCAAAGGAAGAGTTCTGAAGCCTGCCCCATCCTCTTCATGTCATTGTTTTCCTCTAAGATTCTCCCAGAATTCTCCACTAGATGTTCTCTCAATGTAAAATACAGCACCTTTATAGCTTCCAGCTTAAGGTTAACTTGAAAGTCTGACAGATTTTGCACCTGCTTTTTCATGCATATGGGCTCCTACGGTACTAAAACATAGCATTAATATTGAATAGGAGACCTTCACACATACTAAAAATTCTTACAACAATAGCCTGTTCTGTAGGACAAGATTATTTGCTACAGAGGGGAGTAGGCTGTGGGATAAATTTGCCTAAGGAATGTCACGTACATGCATGCATGCTTGAGGCTATTCTCTTTTAGGAATAGAAAAAGGATAGAATAGAAAATACAGGAAAGGAATAAGAAATAGTAAACAAAGATTATAGGTAGGAAATACAAGAAAGAAAAGGCAATGGAGCTAAATCTAGTTTACACCAACAATATTCACAGTGCCACTCTATACTTTCCATCCTTGCTTGGTGCCACCATGTTCATATATTGTGTTCTGTTCTTTAAACTTCTCCCCTCCTTCTTTCTTGAGGGGTGAACTCCTCAACTTCATCTAACTAGGACTTTCTCAATCTACCCTTCTGCTTGACATATTATACACTTTCTTCACATATTTGTTTTGCTATTCAGTTCTCATTCTCTCTCTACGACCATATCATCTCAACAGACTTTTTTCATTCTTGACCCCCTCTCTTCTTGTTTGATACTACAAACAACTTAAGTACCCATTCCTCTTGCATTCAATTTACTTTTATGTTTTCTCCAGGATTCCCAAATCTCACTTCCATATAGCAGAGTGACAAGAAGATACACAGCCATTTTCACCTCTTTGACAAATATTCATACTTCACAACTGATTATATAGTAACCCCTATCTTTGTATCAAGATATGCATGCTTTCACATTTCACAATTCATTTTCCCATTTTGTCTATACATTTTACCAAGGTAATTAATCTGCTTGCTCTACTATTTTTCTATTTATGTATAACTTGCAATCATTCACCCCGTTTTTCTTATTAAACATTAATTTTCAGAAACATTTTCCTCATTGCAGCATACAGTTTAGCATTTGCTGCAAATCATTCAGATTGTCAGCCAATAGCATGACATCATCTGCATACAGAAGTACATACATATTCACATGCCCAACTAACACACCTTTAATGTCACCACAGCATTCTTTATACATTATCCATTAATCCGTTAAACAAACCATATCATACTCCCTGCTTAGTGTTAAATTTATTCTCACCCATGCTTTTCTTACATAACATGCAAATTTTGAGAAAAGTTAATTTTGCAGAACGGATTTAGTGGATTACAGGACCAGATGAGGTATTTATTATATAACTGTCCTCCTTCATTCATGGAATTTCGTAGAGCTTCCAGATGTTATTTTCCATTTATAACTTCCTGTGCACGCTCCTGCCTGCCTGCCTGCCTGCCTGCCTTCCTTCCTTCCTTCCTTCCTTCCTTCCTTCCTTCCTTCCTTCCTTCCTTCCTTCCTTCCTTCCTTCCTTCCTTCCTTCCTTCCTTCCTTCCTTCTGTAATTCATTAAGGAGGATATGATATTTAAAACTAGGATTGATCTATCTGGAAGTGGTCTCAGTGTCTTAGAACACAAATTTGCACATGGCTTAGGCAGCAATCCTCTGCAAACTTAAGTTCTTTGGACACTATGAACTTCACTTCTAAGTATAGATATATATGATTGCATTGTTAGTCCAGGTCTTACACTCATTCTCATGCTGAGGTACACTTATGGGATGCATAAGTATACTTATGGGATGTATTATGAAAGTTGAGGAAAGGGGGACATTATTTTATAAAAGGGGAATAGTGAGCATCCGATATGTTATCAGCTGTAGTTGTGCTTGAATAATTACTATATAAAATTACAAAGTGAACTGAATACCACCTTGTTCTTTCAGTTGCTGGTGGCATTTCAACTGGGAACTTTGAGTTGGAGTTTGCCTGGATAAAGAGCTACTGAATTGTAAGTCAGGCACCTCTAAAGTTAGGCACTTCTATACTATGTTTAGTTATAGTTATAGATGCTTAAATTATGATAAAAATATAATATCATACTAATGATAACATAATAATTAATATAACATCATACTAATAGGGAGCTTACGACTCTTAGTCCCTGCTGATGGTGGCCTTGTTCAGGAAGGGCAGGAAGTTCCATGATAGGAAGTTTGGGAGAAGAGGCTCAATCTTTTATGGTGATGATGATGATGATGATGATAATAATAATAATAATAATAAAAAAACCATTGGATAGGGAGGAAGGTGTTTTCTGTACTGTTAAGCCTTCCATGAATGATAATATCTTCTAGAATTCTGTTGTATTCCTATATTTATTTATCTGGTAAATTTATATAGCTGCCCATCTTACCTAGGCGACTCTGAGCAGCATGCAAAGTTAAAATCACAAAAACAATATAACAAAATAACCAAAAACATAACAACAAAAATAATTAAAAAACAATAAAACCATTAAAAGCCATACATTAAAAACCATTCAAAACCATAACAAGCCAAACAAACCATCTGTGAAAGAATGCACTCAATTTCCCTAGCAATACAGCCGCTTTGTAGGCTCCATATCCATGTTACCAGATCCCTAGGTCAGATTGCAAAGCTGTTTTTCAGGCCCTTCCTGAAGTTCAGCAAGGTAGGACCCAATCCAGCCTCGGGGAAATGAAGTTCCAAAGGATGGGTCCCTCAAAGAACATGGTCCCATGCCATGTAGGGATTTATAGGTCATTTCCAGCACCTTGAATTGAACCTGGAAGCAAACTGGTACCCAGTGTAGCTCATGGAGGAGAGGTGTAACGTGCACTGATCTCGGCGTGCACATAACTGCCCGTACCACCATTGTTGCATCATTCTTTGGATTGTCTCTTCAACTCTAATGTATAGCTTATTTCTTCAAATTTTCTACTGATTTGTGTCATATCAGCATACATCACTCCACATGCAGTGACCTCTAGGCCCAAATTTACTCCAGCCAGCATGGTTATGCTAACTGGAAATTCTGTAAGTTATAGTCCAACACATTGGACAGCATCAAGTTATGGAAGGCTGGACTGTACTTATATAACATTGAAGAAAGATGCAAAATGCTATCCATTGGCTTTTATAAATATCCAGTGCATAAATATGTCTGAATTACAGATGACTATCCCTGGTAGCTTCCCAGTAGAGAACTTGGATGTGTGACATGGTCAGATTGAGGTCCTCAGTACTGTTGTGGTGAAATCTAACTTGCAATTTTTGAAAAGTTTCTTTCCCAGGAAGTAAAAAGTTTTGGAGAGAAGTTCCCTCATAATGTCTCTGAACCTGTCCCAGTTTATTTGAATCCTTCTTAAAGTAAGGTACCCAGTAGTGCACACAATGCTTGACAACACAGAATAAAATGAAGTGAAACCATTACTTCCCATGGTTTTAGAATCTAAAGTCTTTTTTTTTTTTGTGGTCATATCACACTCATATTCATTTGTAATCAACATTTATTTCAAGATATTTTTCAGAAATACTATTAAAAAGTCTAGTATATTCCCCATGCCTTTGATGCCTATATCCTAAATGAAGAATTTTGCATTTGTCTCTGTTAAATTTGATTCTGTGATTTTCAGCTCATTTCTCTAACCTATCCAGATAATCTTAAATTTTATTTCTATCTTCTAGGGTATTAGCCTTCCCCCATATTTTTGTGTTATCTGCAAATGTGCTAGGTATGTCCTCTACTTCTCCACTGAAAAGTACAGAGCCGAAGACTGAATATTGGGATATCCCTCTTGACCTCACTCCAGTTTCTGGAAGGAAGTCTGTGTCAAATATTGTTCTTAGCATCCACCATTCTACAATTTTTATAATTTCAGTTATGTCCAAATTGTAACAAATGCTTTTCTTGAAAGGGCATACTCTGACCAGAAAATGAACCAAAATAAATAAGCAAGGATAGTATGGAGCATCCTGTAGGAGGACAGGATAAAGGAAGTAGTGAATAGAATTCTAGTAAATTTTACTCTGTACCTCTTTACATCACCCATCTCAGCTATTTTGTGGATTGGCAAGTTGTTTCAGCAGCCATTTTGTGAGGGTGCTACAACTTGTTTTTAATATTCCAAATGTGTGTACCAGGCCAAAATGTTGGGGGTCCTGCCATGCATTATTGGAGGAGTTACTATAATCCTGTAAAAGGAATATGTATCTATTCCTTATAGTTACTAATATAATTTTGCTACATCCCCCAGTGAGTTCCTAAGAAAGGTAAGATTTATAACAGGTTCTTCATTAAAAAACATCAGGTTGGAGAAGGCTGATTTATTCTCCAGAGCAGTTTTAGGCTCACCTTCACTGGATATGTTCAACTGAAGACTAGACAGCTATCTGCGGGGTGGGGGGTGGGGGGGGTGGGAGTTTTAATTTGGATTTTTGTAATCAGCAGGGGGTTCAACCTGGTGATCTAAATGAGCCTTCCAACTGTAGGATTCGATGATTCTAGAATAGTCTGAAATATTCAGGTTTAAATCATTTGGGCACGCACTTTAAAATTTCTATTCTGTATTAGAAAAAGTAGCAGGTGTCCTAAAGTTGACATATTTTGTGGCTGAATAGTACCATGGGAAGAAAAGTGATGAAATGGTAATATATAAAATAAAATAAATTCTACCACTGTGGCACTGGCATGATATTCATAAGCACTTTTGGAATTAATCTATGCTGGCTATAAGAGATTTATTTTTGCCTGCAAAAGCCAATCTGTAAACCATTAAATATTGTCTGCCTTATAATGTCTAGCAATGAGAATCTAAATGTCACCAAATCACAGTGGCATTCGTGCTTTTTTATTTAAAAAAGAAATCTGGGAATATAAAGCACTAGCCCTAGGAAAAAAGTTGATTATCACCTGGGTACAAATATTTCTCTTGCAATCTGTATATGTGATTTCTTTCGTAACGTTATTGTTGATTAATAGGAATGAAAGCAACTATAATTACTTGCACTGACCTAAGTCTGCTGAATGTGCTATAAAGACACAATGGCTCGCATCTGGAGAATTTTGAATGGAAATCTCGCTTGTAACGATGCTTTTCTGACAATCTTTATGTAGCAAATAGTCCTCCTGTGATACTGTACGCCATATTAGCCTGCTGATCATGTAAGAGGGTTTTGACAGAGGTATGGCAGTAGGATTAGGAAGTTAAAATGCAAGGAGGTGAAAAGCTGTGTGAAGGCCATCATTCTGATAGGCATAAACCACAGAATATTTGTTCTGATAAAGATACAGTGTCATTGAGAAATGACATTTTGCTAAAAGTGTCTTGTGTTGAGCTTTCAACCTTCCAATGAAAGTCTCTTTATTTATAAAGCTTGTGTTTTTTTGGCAAGATGTGTCATAAATGCAAAAGGCTGGCAGGTGTACTTATTCTAATAAAACATTATTCAAATTTGGACACATTTAACTGTGTCATAGGTGAAAGGTATATGTGCTATGCAATTCCAAAACTCCGACTTTGGCCCAGACAATTAACTTAGGGCATTACATTTTGCATGAAACAGACCCATGCTTATTTGGGGCCAATACGCCTTGTGATATCAGAACTACTTCCCTGAGGTTAACTGCCTCTTCTGATACCTGTGTTTGAAAAGAAGTCCTAAAGAGGTCTCGTTTAAACTCCAACTATGGCCATTTTGGTTTCCATGGCTATGCAAGAGGTAAAAGGGGGACAGAAAAAAAATCAACATTTTTTTTCCACTTTGCAAAATGCATACATACTTACATGCATGTATGCTGCTGGAAAAAGAAAACAACAGCCTATAGCCTCCCTTGTGGCAGCTGAGACTAAAAACATAGCTGCCATACAACTGCCCAAGATATCCCCAATGGTGTGCTACTCACAGATAGTTGAGAAGAGGGGGTGACTGGGATGGCTGCATTGCTCAAACAAGGATAATGTATCCCATATTCTGGAGCTCAATGCTTATGGTGGCAGATAGATGACTACAGCTGCAATTCTGTACCTACGTTACCTGGGACTAGGTCTCATTGAACCTAGTAATATTTATTTCTGGGGAGACATAGTTAGTTGTTTAGGAGGACCCTTCTCTTTCGAATTCTCATAAAAGCCATCTGTGGACAAGATTTTGACTGAAAGTCCTTTTAAACATACAAGAAACTGCAAAAAACCAGAAAGTATCCAGGAGTAAAGCCTCAAGATGAGTCAGTCAACATCCTGACATTCTGTTCTTTCCCCTCCCCCAAGGGACAAAATACAAGACAAAAAACCTGTAATCACCATAGGTAGTCCTCACTTAGTGACCACAACTGGGACCAGCAACTCCACCACTAAGTGCTGCAGTTGCTAAGTAGAAAATCACATGACCAGAATGGACTTATGACATCACTTCCTATTTGTTTGTTAAGTGAGTCATTGTGGTTTTTAAGTGAAATATCATGTGACCACAACTTGCAATTTTACTTCTGTGTTCTTCATTAACTCTGCTTGTTGCAAGCTGATTGGGCATCACACAAATGGTGATCATGGGACCATGGAATGCTGTGACAGTCGTAAATGCACCCCAGTTGAGAAATGCCCAAATGGCAGTCATGTGACCACTGGATGCTGAAATGGTTATAAATGCAAGGATTGATTGCAAATCTGTTTTTTTTTTTACATTGCCAAAACTTCAAACGGTTGCTAAACCAGGCAGCTGGTAAGCAAGGACTACCTGTACTTGATTGGGCATTTTTTGTTTTCCTGATTAATCTAACAATTTGAATCACATGGCCAAGGTGTAGAGTACTTAGGACAGAAACATCCAGCCAAATATAATTTCAAAACCACATAAAATAATCACTCCTCTTTCTTCTGCATTGATTAGAATCCATCTTAATTATTGTTTCCAGTTCTGAACTTTAGGAATTCAGAGAAATCAAAATAGATTCTGAGAAGTACAATTATCTTGAAAGAACTGGTGATGTTTAGCTTGAGAAGAGAAGACTGAGGAGGATATGATAACATTCTTCGAAGACCTGAAAGGATGTTACACAGAAGGTGATCAAAACCTGTCCTCTATTCTTCCAGAAGACAGTATATGGAATAATGGATTTAAGATACAGGAAGGAAGATGTGAATTGAATACTAGAAGAAATTTAACAGTAAGAGCAGTTTAACCATGAAATCAATTTCCCAGAAAGTTGGGTAATACATCATTAGATGTGTTCAAACAGAGTCTAGACAGTGGTCAGTAATGCTTTATTTAGATTCCCACACTGAACAAAGGGTTGGACTTGATGGCCTAAATGGATTCTTTCAAGTTTATGAATTTAGACAGGAAAAATATTGAACGTAGAACTACAGGAAGTTGAATAAATGGAAAACTAACAGCTTTATATAGTGGCAGACCAGTGGGAACACAAGCTACATTCAATCCCACCAATCCCAGAACTTTCCAATTTAAATGAATTGATTATTTTTTCTTAGTTTGTTTTATAGTTGAAAGAACAAGATTCTGAAAGGAAAAGAAAAGATCAGACTTAATGAAATGTAATAATCTAGTTCAACATTTTGGAGATATGTAACACATGACAGAGATTTTTTTCTCTGAAAGAATTTTAAAGAATAAACTCTGCAAAGGCCTTCTTAGCCACAGCTGCCATCTGCTCCTTGAGCAGAAGCTGAGAATACAGAAGGACCCCACAGATGTTGCAGCAGCTCTGTCTGGGGGAATACTACCCCATTCAGAACCACACATGGCAAGACTCCAGTTCTGGGAGGTCTTAGAATCCATAACTACTCAATTTTGCCAGGTATGAGCCTGAACATATTTCTCCACACTGAGGCCCTACAGTTTCCAGCCACTGAGAAACCTTGATGGCATCACCTGGCTGGCTAGGTGTAAAGATGTATACCTGGGTATCATCAACACACTGATGATACCTAATACTGTGCTTTTGGATGACCTCACCTCCCAACCTCAGGTAGTAGGAACAGGGAGAGGGTAGAGTTCTGTGGAACCCCGCAAAATTAACGGTTTAGGGCTGAACCTCTCCCCCTCTACCAACACCAACCAGAACCAAGTCAAGAGAAAGGAGAATCACTGCAACACCACACCTCCCATTCCCAACCCTCCAAGTCAGTCCATTGTCAAGGGTATCAAGAGCCACTGAGAGATCAAGGAGGGCCAGAATGGATGTACTCTCACCATCCCTGTCCCACCAGAGATTATCAGCAAGTCCAACCAATTAATTCTCAGTGCTATAACAGATCTGAACCCTGACTGAAAGTGGTTCAGATAATCTGCCTCCTCCATGGCCCTCGGAAGCTGCAGTTTGATCACCCTATCAATAACCTTCCTCCAAAAGGGGAGATTGGAGACAGGAAAAAATTGTCCAATATTTGTGGGTCCAAGCCTGGTCTCTTGAGGAGGGGGTGGACCATTGCCCCTCCCACCCCCCCAGCGATTGAGTGTGTTTCGAAGATTTGGGGTTCCATAAGCTTCTACAAAAAATAAACATGATAGGCAGCTGTAGCCTAGTGCTTTGCTTGAAAATGTGCTTATTTGTCCCGGAAGAAGACAAAAGTAAATAAGCAGAGTTACTATGGAGCATCCTAAAAAAGCAGGAGTAATCTAGAGGCAGTGGTAAAGAGGCAAGCCACGCCCAATAACACTTTCTAACACTTTATGTCCTTTGTTAGCTATTTTGTGAAGAGGCAAGCCACGCCCAATAAGCATTTTGTGAAATTGCCTATGCCATGGTCTCAAAATTCCAAATCTGCCCTCCAGTCCAAAAAGATTGGGGACCCTCAAATTGGGGGTTTCATAGCTTTGGGAACAGGACAGGTAGACAAACAATATTTACAGTGGGATCATTATTTGAATTGGGCCCACTCTGCTGGCAAAGCATTCCACATTTCTAACATGATTCATGCTGCTGCTTATTTTAAAAACCTAAAGACTCATAGGATGGCATGTCTACAGTTCTCCTAAGGCAAGGCTCTCAGTTTGTGTGTGCGTTTTAAGTGTTCTCTTTGAGACACAGTTTAAAGATTTGTGAGTCCCAAGATAGAAGGAAAAAGAAAAAGCCATGAAGCTGATGCCATCATCAGCTCCTGGGGGAAAAAAAAAATCCAATGGCCTCAAAATGACTATGTTGAGATCTATGATTTCCCTACTGCATGCTGGGCTACCATTAGTAGGCTGACCTGGACAGCATCATCTGGAGAGAGAAGGGAAAGGATGTACAAGACACTGAAGATCGAAGTGGAGACTTCGGCACATCTAGGCTGGCACCTCAAAAGATCCTCTTTCATCTCAAATAAAGAAGGCTGCCTCATGAATATAGCTGTGAATTGTGGTAAGATTTATTCATCAGCCAGATCAGCCTCTGTAAGCTAAATAAGAAAAAAGATGCTATCTTCTTTTTCATTTCAGGCAGCAGAATGACCAGCTGGCCTAGGAGCCCTTTGTCCATCAAGTTAGCTGCAATTAGTCTACGGTAATTCTCTTTCCTATGGGTGTCACTGGAATTACAAGGGTATTTCAGCCAACAGTGGCTTGAGTTATGAAGAATATTCTAGAATAATTAATGTTAATAAGTGTTAACATTGTGCAAGGCTTGGCTGCTAATACAAGGAGAGAAACAACTTATTTAAGTAGCAAATAATTTGCTGGGCCTGAAATAATATGAGAGAAGTATCTTTTTTTTTTTGTAGATGGAGAGATCATCTCTAAAGTTTATGTTGGAGCAAAACAAAGGCCTAAATATTCGTTTTCACAACAGGTGGTTGTATTTTTTTCTGGAAATCTCTGAGATCTTGAGGAAAAAAGATAAATAGTCAACATCTGTTCTCATTAACATTTACTGCGCGCTCTCTCTCTGGGTAGCATTTCATTAAGAAACTCCATTGCGCATCACAGCGCCTTTGGAAACAAACACATGGGGGATTTTGGAATTTCTGTAGTGCTCAGCCAATCATGTCCTTTCTGTGATTAGAGTCGTTCCCTGCAGCCTATCAGTGTAGCTTCAGAGGAATTGATTCAGAAGTAGGTCAATAATCTCAGTGTTCTGGTGCTATTAAATTTCCTCCTGCCTGCCTTCTCCCCTCATCACCTTGAGCGATAAGACTGTGCTGTTCTGTGCTACTTTACTCTGATAAATGTGCAAACTAGCCCTGTCTAGGTCTTTGCTCTGTCATGAAACGTTGTGCTTTCATTTCTTTGTGCCTGAAGGAACAGGAGAATCTATCTGAAGCTCAGACTCATTTATGGGAGACAGCCTAGGCAAACGTTTCTTTCTTTCTTTTCCCTTGTTTGATGAAAATTGCCTCTGATGGGGTCAGGCAACATGTGCTGGTAACTTGTGAATCACAACCTACGTAATGTGCATACAGCTGTAGAGTGAAAAGAGAGGTCAGCCTTGTGGAAAATACCCTGTGATAAGATAATGATTATTAGATTAAATTCCAACCCACAGCAATGTGTATTTTTTTAGCAAATAAATTTTGTATCAAGAACTGCGATACTGTGAGGGTCTCTCTTTCTCTTTCTCTCTCATTTCCACTTCCTTACAAGGCCTCAATCTCCCTGGTTATCTCCTCTGCCCTTCTGAAGCTTGGTTGCATATGATCTTATACAGTCTAGGCACTTCAAGTGAGTTTTACAACCTTTACAGTCGAAGAAGCTTTGTGAAGTTGGGTGGGAATGTAAGTGGTGGATGAAGGCAAAGCTTAAGCTTTCTAAAATTGCGTGGGCAGTTCAATCAAGTTCTGTATTCATTGCATCAGAACTGAACTGCTTTCCCCATGGCCTGTTGGAAAAAATGGACCATTTTAGACTTTCTTCTGAACTAAGTCTTCTGGAAATTTTAGAAGAAATAGGAGGAAATGGGAACAAAGATTATAGCTGTACCTGTATATTTTATAGTAAATAGTAAAAATATATTTTTATCTGTAATTGTTTTATGTATTTATTCTTTTTAATTGTCATACTCCACCCAGAGTCACTTTGTGTGAGATGGGTGGCTATATAAATATGATAAATAAACAAGCAAACAAACTGTGGCTTTTATAAATGCTATTAACTAAAGTTCTGCCTTAGTGAATTTTCACAGCCCAGCTTGATAACTGGAATCTCTTGGAGTACCTAGGCCAGCTTTCCATTTTTGGTCATAGCTTACTCTCTTCTGTTTCTACTAAAGTTTTGGCTGTACGTAGAAAAACAATGTTCCTGTATCAGTCAAATGCCAGGATATAAAGTATTTACTTTGGTTTTTATCACTGGCTGATGATAATGTTAAATGGCTAGGTTAGATCACCAGTAAAATCAACATTAACCCGTGTTAAACCATAAAGGATGAGTGGGTGGGTGGGGGAGAAGATTGCTGTGAAATTTCTGTAAACATAATAATGGCGTCTTGTATAGCTGCCAACATTATGTAAGCAGATGATGCAAGTGCAGATCATTGGATAACAGATATATGCTGATATAATCCAGAATGCTATGAGATGGATCAAAGCAACATCAATCAGGTTCAGTATATGAATAAAAAATTTAGCAAGAGCTTTCATTTCAAGGACTTCATGATTTCTTCACATATTGTAGCCAAAATAATATAAAATTCACACTGAAATAATCTTATGAAATTTAATGCATATAAAACAGGTAAAAAAGGTTATTTCCTTCAAATTAATTCAAACAACAATAACTATGTATATTGATACCTGTCCAACTGCCCATGGCTTTGAGGTTTTAAAGTAGGTCCACAATCTGGAGGAAAAAGTTCTCTAAAGAAGGGATTTGGGGAAATAAATCCAAAATAAAATTTTTAAAAATGATGGAAACTATCACTATTGAAGCAGAATAATCCTCAGATTAAAAAAAGAAACAATATATATTTTATTCCAAGCCTGCGCCTGAGTTAATAGCAATGTTTACAGAAAACTGTTGCTGTGGGAATTTGACTAATATGGCTCATGTCCAAACAATTGAAACGCTTCCAAGTTTTAAGCTTTTGTTTTGCAGTTCTTGCATTTCAGGAATGGTCCCAATTCTCTAGACTTGGCACAAACTGTTATTTCAGACTTGGAGAATGTTTCTACCTACACCATATAAGCTGAAGATCTTTCTGGTGTCTTGAACACTAAAGTATGATTTATATACTGTGTACTGAAATGATTTCACCTGCATCTTCTCTTTATTATTCATTTGACACGTGGGATGCCCCTATTCACATTTAAACTTAGACATGCAAACAGTTGATCACAGAACAAGATGTGACCCTCCTTTTTCATGTACAAAAGCCAACTGAACTGGGAACTGAATATTTCTTTTGCTCCTTGGACTGATTGAAGGACCAAAAGAGGCACCACTGGAAAAGATGGGATGATTTTGGGTTGATTTCTTTGTTTCTCATTTTGTTTTTGTTTTCATGGAATGGGAGTATAAGGCCATTGGACAGGAAACTGCTTTAAACCACCCAAAAATAGCCAAAAGATTGTCACCAAATTTGGTTGATAACAAATGAATCAAACCATTCAGCAAAACACAGGATTTGGGCAGCATAATTTGGGGCTTTTGGAGAAATGAGGGAGGGTGTGAGATCACTTTGCTTCTCAGAGACTTCCCACCTCCATTGCCACCATTGGGGTGGGAGTTGTTAGCTTCCCGGAGGCCTCCCATTCCCATTCCCTCCTTTAAAACCCCATTCAAAAACTAAAAAAGGCCCCCAGAACAACTGTTTTAAGGTTTCCATTTCCATCCTTAATCCTTAATAAAAAGTAAAATAATCACACCACTGAAATATATTCATTTTGTAACTGATTTTTATCTGTCCAATGCTGGGTTACTGGAGGACCCAGAAATAAAGCAGTGGATGTCCACATGTGGTTTAGAGCCTGTAGGTAGCCCATTCTGCCATAATCACTAAATCACTGTGTTATGTGTTAATCAAAGCTAATTCTTGTATTTCATGTGTCCATGATCTCCTGCTGTCATTTTTGGGAATGTGGGCATATTATGATCTCCATGATTCAGCTCAAACATTCTGACCAACCCAACAATGAGAATTTTTGCTTTAGGGTGAAAGAGAAGATCAAGCTTTCCTGTAATCCCATTACATGCTGTATGTAAAGGATTCAATTTCATTGAAAGAAATATAAAACTCAGCCAACATTCTTCCTGTATCCCTGCATTACAGGGGGAAAAAAAAATCAGTGCTCTTGGATAAGCTGCTGTTACTGTCCTCCATTACTGCAAGGCTCCTTATGCAACCCCTGACAGGCTTTCAAAGACTCCTAGATTTCCTAAGAACAGTATCTGAAAAACCTGACTTTACAAAGAGGGGCTCCAGCTTCCAGAATGGAGATGAAAAGAAACCAGATGTATATATGATGTTTCTGCAAAGTATTTTGTGCTGTGTAATTCCACTGAAAAGGTGTACTCATTTTTGTTCCTTATTAACTTCAGAAATTCTCACTGATCTTCAACTGTATAAATCTGAAACTGAAAGCAGCACTAAGGTTTGTTTACAGCAAAATGATAAATATGCTCCCTGTTAGACTTTCTACTTACTATTATAGATCAGAATTCACTCACCCATAATTCTTACACATTATCCATTCACAGCTTATAAATAGCACTTGCTCATTATTTGCTCATCTTGTTCAGATTTTGAGAATTCAGTCCACACAAATGTTTATCTTAACTTGACGAAAGATTAATTAATAAACAACATAAATCACTGGGGAGAGGGGGCATAGAAATACTTTCCAATTCTCAAACTGCTCCCAAAATTAGATAATCAGACTTCTGCAGGTACACTTTTTCATCTTTCCCTTAATCTGTTGGCAGCACTGATAAGACCATCTGTAATCATCCTGCCTTTCAGTACAAGGAAATGTGAAGGGGATTGGTGGGAAGGAGGAGAATGTTACTGAGAACTGGAATGTGCTGGTGGAAGAAGGAAAAAGAAGGTGGTGGAATGAAGATGAGTGGAAGTAGAGGTGGAGGTATACTGTATGTGTTGAAGGAAGGTGGAACAGAGGGTGAAGAAAAGGTAGAAACATCAAGCAAGGACTGAAACTGATCATGCTAGATGTGCAGTGGAGAGATGACTCTAGCGATATATGGTATGATGCATTGGGTGATGATGAGGTTGGAGACTGGACAATGGTTCTCCAAAACAGCTGGGTCCAGGGAGAGATTTTTAAGGAGGGGTCATAGCACCACTTCTTTCAGTGTCGCAGGTACTACATCTTCCTGCAATGAGATGTTCATTCCAGATCCAGTTTCCCTTGTCCCATGTAGAAGCCAGGAGGGGCATGGATCTAGTCCATAAATGGCCAAAGACATACCAGAGAGCACTCTGTTGACTGACTTGGATCTTACAGACCAGCACAAATCCCAAATAACTTGGCAAGTCACAACCCGGTCACTACATTAGACTCCCCCCTGAGGAATAAAGAAATCCATGTGACTTTATTGGCAAAGTGCTGTGATTACAGCAGCCAGGAAGGAGATTTATCTATTACTCAATCCTTTAAAGAGAATTGGCCACCATAAACAAGGTTGCTGGCTGACTGATTGCCAATGCAGTGAGGGAGGGGAAGAAATGATGCTTTGTCTCCCTTATCACCACAATGTAGGCTCAAACTTGAGTTTCTACACCTAGTTAGGTTTGCATCTTATTTTGTTCTACCAATGTTTCAGATGTCACTTTTGCTGCTTCATCTCCAGAGCTCTTCAGTAAGCCAGGAGCCAATGGGGACTGAGCAATAGAGAGAGGCTGCTTGGGATCAACCACACCAGGTGCTTGGGTCACCTCATAGTTGGCGGGCAACCAGACACCTGACAGGACTCCTGCCAAGTTGCTGGGAAACTCCTCAGTGCCCACTGGAATCCATATGGAACCATAAGGTACCTGATTTGAACCATTTTAATTGGTCAATTTGTCCATGGGGGTCCTGGGTGGCAGTTAAATTAATCTGGTACAGGAAGTGATCTGAATATGGCAAAGGACTAAGGGAAGTGCCATCCATATCCAGATCACTCAAATAGCTGCTTCAAAGCAATTACATTTAGTGGTCATGCACAATCGTGTCAGGGACACAAGTAACGCAAAGAGACCTCAAAGAGACCTTCTGTAGAATGGAGACAGCCCACAGCTGAGCAACCACTGATCTGGGGGTGGTTGCTCAGGTGCTGGCTGAAGTTCACTGGCTGAGGGATTCTCTGGGGTGAGAGAATGGGGGAGCATTCTTGTCAGATGGGCCTTAATGAGAAGTTTCAAGCTTTGTAATGCTGGCAAGCTCAAGAAACAAGAACCATTTAGATTTCTGGAAGTAACTTTACTGCTAGCAGGATAATGTAACAGAATCTTGACAGCCTACCAAAGGAATTATCCCACATAACTTATACCTAATATACAGTAATTAAGATTCTGTAAGAATAATCAGTATTCTGATTCTCTTTCTCACACTTCCCCCCTCCCCTGGATTCAAGATTTTCTTCTGAAGTGTCCCTGTTTTCTCACTTAATCACACTGCTGCCTTCTCAATGTTCCCAGGGTCTGTTAAGTATTCCATTGCAAGAGGGGAACCTGGCAGCCGGAGTGCTATCAGGACATGAAATGTGGAGAGGGGTTTTGGATGATTGCTGACAGTGGGATTAGCAGTGTGATTTTCTTTTCTTGTTGTGTTACATGTTTATTATTGAAAACCATTAGGAGTTCCATGGTTCGGGCAGCATTTAAATACAATTAAATCAATCAATCAACTCTTTGTTCTCAGGACCATTGAGAAAACTACTTTTCCCAATGGATCTTCATTGAAGACCCAGGGCCTGTGAAAGTTGTAGTAGTAGTAATTGTTTCATTTTTCAAGCAACTATGATTAGGCACAGTACAAAATAATAACATCAAAAATTAATACAGTAATTCACTATAAACCCATTTAAGATGACAACAGAGTCTCAGCAACCTGAATAAGCTCAAAACATTTAAAACAATAGTTAAAACCTAAACTGCTCTTCCCAAGAATTCCATTCTTAGAAGCAGGTTCAGCTGCTTCTTGAGGGTTAAAAGCTGTAGATCCTCAGATCTTCTGAACTATTTGAGATGTAGACTTAGGACAGTTTCCATTTCCTGTGCCCATGGTGCTGTTGGCTTCAGCAAAATAAGGCCAGTAGTCCTTTTGATTGTGGCTGACAAATACTTTTGGAGGAGTAGCCTTTAGGAGGGCTAGTGAAGGTTTGGAAAAGATGGTAGGCTTCCTCATGTTCTTCAGCAAGGGATGGATTTTTGGACACAAGTCTTCACAAAACCATTATCTTGCAGTGAACTAAATAAAACAGATAATCCAGGCATGGTTCATATGAGTCATTTGGGGTGAGCTCATTGTAAACAGAATCAGTTAAACAGCATTTACACTGGTTGGTTTATTTCACAGAGTAATACCAATGGAAAGAGCCATTTAGGCCTCTGCTCAGCCCAGGAATCTGACATAAACAATGCATGACATATAAATGTGTTGAAAACCTGAACTGCAAAATCATGTCCCAAACTGGGATTTAGGCTTTTTGTGGGAGGCAGCAGGGGAAAAACAAAACAAAAGAAAATGATGGTGGGAGTCAATGGATCTTATTCTTTCCCTGAAACTGAATACTGTGTTGCTTATTAAAGGAAATAGAATTCCCTATTCAAATTGTTCACATTTTCCCATTTAAATTCATGCATTTTTGCCTGCCTAAAAATCATAAGGATTACATTATTGAAATCCCAGTAGACTGCAACTTTGATATCACTAGAAGTTTTGGGTCTGACATAATAAGAAGGCAAGGCCTTGGAAGTATGGCCAAAACCTTTCTTTGTCAAGTATTAATTCAGATATAACATGCAGGCATGTTGTAATGAGTGATAATGAATCTCATTCTGCATGACACCCTGTAATGCTAATGGTAGGTATGTGATCAGACCATCACATTGGCTTTAGAAAATGCATCTCTTGGGAGTACTGACTGATTCGGTATCATAATTATGGATAGCTTCACACATTTCGAGCACATTCATTTCCCCCAAACTCTGCTGAAGAATCTTTAAAAGGTTTAAATGGTAGATTGAAGGAAGTGCTACTAAAAGGATGATATTTCAGATTTCTTTAGGAAATACTTTCAGTCAGGAGGGGATCTGAAAAATCCGGGATGAAATATTTATGGGTGTGACATTCTCCTTCATATATAAAACATACTTTTTTAAACCTCCTGTGTATGACTGATATTCAGCTACACTGGTGGAATTTTCTACACATCTATTGTATGTAGGATCTGTATCTGGATGCGTGGACAACTGACCCTCAGGAATTATTTACAAAATTAGGAAATCAGCCACCTCCTCAACCACATGTGACTATTCTCCAAACATACCTTTAATTTTGTGTAACAAAATAGTCATATGTATTCAGAAAGCCAGGGCTGGGCAGTCCACAGTGACCCCAAATCAGCTTGTGGCTAACTGTTGGAATTTGGTAGCAAAAATGCTAGTTTGGGCACTATTACAATGTGTGTGTGTTTAATCTATGCAGGAGGCAAAATGGATGGGTTCAGCTTCAGTTTGTTATTTAAATCCCCTAACTCCCTCACTCCCTCCCTGAACTCCTTTGGGGAATTTGGGTAGATTTAAGGGCATAATGGATATTATCCCAAGCCATAAAGATTACTGGGTCATACAGGTAGACCTTGCTTATTGACTGCCTTGTTCAGCGATCATTCGAAGTTATGATGGTGCTGTTCAATGCCTGCATTTACAACCTTCACAGCATCCCTTAGTCATGTAATCCACATTACAGTCAGTATACATTATCCTACGCCTGACCTGTTGTTTTTCTCCCCCCCCCCCTGCAGAGTGGAGAGATTGGAGAGGAAGGGATTACAAGAGAGTAAGAAGGCACATGATGGGGAATGCCCTGGCTGTTTGCGTAGCACACTCGGGGCTGCTGGCACCACTGCATTCCTTCTGATGTGTATTCCTCACTGTGTGCCTCATTAATGCCCTTCTTGCTAATTATCCCAGCACAGGGGTGAGCATTCCAAAGGATGGGGCAGTGGTTAGGAGGCAAACAAAAGCAGAAGGTGTGGAACTCATTAGTCTTGTCGATTACCGGCAGCAGCTGCCAGCCCACTATTCCAGCACTGCTAGGATGAGCATTTCAAAGGGTGGGGGAGCGGGGAAAAGGAAAGCACAGCCGCAGTCAGGGGATTTCCCTTTAGCAACCACTTTTCTTAATGACAGAGCTGCCAGTCCCCATTGTGGTCACTAAGCGGGGACCACCTGTGCATCCAACTGTCCAGCTGTGTTTGGATATGTTCAGTTCAATTACCCCACAAACACCCAACATCTAATATGCTGATGCTCAGAAGTAACCCATTCCATGTGGAAAAAATACACACATTAAAAAATCCATACCTTTGCTGCATTTTATCAGCAAGGAACGATGCAGTGGCACTGCCGTGGATACACATAATCCAGTTAGGCTTGTGAATTCAGTTCAAGCAGCTGCACAACCACACTTTGTGCAGAAGCAGTTTTCAACTACCATTGGGCTTGGGACTGGGTTACTTGAGGGGCTGTCTCTCCCTGGTGGCTTCCATCCTTCCAATCTGGTCCAACAGGATGGGCATACTTTGGGCCCCGTCGGCTAAGAAGTGTAAATCAGGCCCAAGAGGCCTGCCTTTTCTGCTGTAGCGCCCGCCCTATGGAGCATTCTCCCTCCAGAGATCAGGATGGCCCCAGCCCTGCTGGCCTTTTGTAAGGCCCTGAAAACCTGGTTCTATGCTTGGGCCTGGCCCCCTGAGTGTGTGAAGGGGCCCAACTCCTGGCTGTGTTAGCAACTGTTGATTTTGTTACCTTCCTCAGGTGCTATGTATTTTAATTTTTGTATTTAATTTTTGTAACGATGACATAATTGTTTTTATTCTGTCTGTTGTTGTTCTCCATCCAGAGTCACCTGTTGAAATGGGCCACTTTACAAATTGATTAAATAAATAAATAAATAAATAAATAAATAAATAAATAAATATGTTTTCTGCAATAAAGCCTAAATTTTTTGCACAGTTTGAAACAAGAAGGTTCTGAGTTGCTGGGAGTTGGACAGCATATAAATTTAATAAATTTAATAAGATGATGATTATTGTGATGAATAATAATAATAATAATAACAACAACAACAACAACCCAGGTTGAAATCCCATCTCATTGTGGGATAAATTTCAAGTATATTGCTATATCCAAAATAGCTGTAGTTTACCAAAAATATGAATAATTGATTCAGAGATGCAAGTCTGCAAATACAATAAGCAAGCTACTTGGATTCATTCTTGGCTGATTTGTGCTTTACTTGCTGAAAATACTTACTTACTTACTTATTTATTTATTACACCAATTTACATAGCCACCCATCTCACCACAGGTGTCTCTGGGTGGTGTACAACAAAATTAAAAACAGTCAATAAATACATTAAAAATATAAAAAGCAAAATAAAACAGGGAATAAAAGGAGGTTAAAAATATAAAAATAAAAATAAAACAAAGAATAAAAGGATGTTAAAAATAAGGGAGCCGTCTCACCAATTCCCCCGTCCCCTGGGGTGCGCAGGCCTGCTGGCATAACCAAGTCTTAAGGGACCTCTGGAAGCTCAACAATGATGAGGCCAACCTCACCTCAGGGGGGAGAAGATTCCACAGCGCGGGCACCACAGCAGAAAAGGCCCACCGCCTGTGGCCTGCCAAATGTATCTCCCTAGGTGACCAGGGCATGAATGAGCATGAGTAGGTCCCTCTCATCTAGGAGTGGGCACAACTGGCACAAAATATAAAATTGTGCAAAGGCCTTCCATGACTGCCACCTGCTCTTTGAGCAGGAGTCATGAGTCCAGGAAGACTCCCAGATTGCGCATAGAGTCTGTTTGAGGCAGCGCATCCAGTACCAAAGATGGTAAAATCCTAGAACCAGAAGGGCTGAAAACCCAAACCCATTCAGTCTTGCAGGGTTCAGCTGAAGCCTGTTCCCCATCCCTCACAGCCTCCAGTCACTGAGATGTCTACGTGAGTATGAGTTTAAATTTGAAGAACTAGATAGTTTTTGCCTACTACAGGATATTTTTCACAGGGCTGGTTTTTATTATTTCACTACAGCTGTTTGCACATTACACAGGTTGTATCTCACAAGGTTCATCCCACCATGAGTTCCTAGAAGAAAGGTAAAGTATGAATCTGTCATTACTAATCTCTCTGGCAGTACTGGAGCATTTAGGAACTACTAGTATAATTTGGTAGGAAGTCAGAAGAACGTCTTCTACCTGGAGAACTTTCAGAGGACATAGCCTACATGAGAACATATTTGGTTCACTTTAAAGACCAAGAATCTTAGGTTCAGGAGCTTAGAAACTGCCCATTAGCACTTAGCAGGCCCACAGGTTACCTAGTCAATGCAGATATTGCTGCATTTTGCATTGCTGGGTGCAGATATTATGAAAATCTGTCTCCTTTAATCTCATTGTACTATATTTATTCTCTAATGTAGGTAACCTAGAGCCATAGTTTCCACGTTTAATTCTGTGAGGAATATATTGAATTGTCAATCTTTCATGAAGCTATTGCCTTCTGATATTTTAACTAATATAATCCCCAATGAAATTCTTCTGATTTTACTTATTTCCTAAAACAAATATTTTATAAATACGTGTCTTCTACTTTATGACCAAGATTCTGTCTAATGGTCAGCAGGATAACTCTTCAAAAACTGAACAATATAGAATCAAATTTGGTGTAGTGGGAGAAGCCAGAAATTAGAAAATGGGCTGGATCTGGCTGGGGGCTGCAAAGAAAAAAATCCAGGAAAAGAAAAAAGCCCTCATAATGCATCCCTTTAGGAAAGGCAGTTGGGTATCCACTCGGTATGTTGCTGATTATTTTATATGACGTACTCACCTCTCTTGGTCACATGACCCAACGGATATGCAGCCCGCTCTTTGTTTTCTGGTGTTCACCCACAAATCTACATAGATGCAACCCACTGCCTTTTTTTTAATGCAGAATACAGGTGCCTCCTATGACCATTTGCGGTTGCAGTTGGAAAGAATTCCAGAAGCCCTGTTCTGCATGTTTCAAGAATAAAAATCATTGTAGTTAATCCCATTATTAGAAAAAGCCCTGGAATGATAATATGGTAGGGATAGTTTGCAAAGGTGATTTGATAACTAGAAAAGGGGAGGGAAGAATCATGGCTTTAATAACATTCATGGTGTTGAATTAAATCACAAGGTAAAGCCTATGATTCAGAGCAGCTTTTCCATTTGGCACCCTCTAGATCAGTGTTTCTCAACCCTGGCAATTTTTAAGTCATGAGGACTTCAATTCCCAGTGGCTGGGGAATTCTGGGAGTTGAGGTCCACATGTCTTAAAGCTGCCGAGGTTGAGAAACACTGCCCTAGAGGAGTTGGAGTGACATTCTCAGAATTCCCACCCACCATTGTTTTTGGTACCCAGAACTTTAGTAACAATGTTTTTGCAACTTATTTGAAGAAGGTCAGTTGTGGAAGGCTGATTCAAGCAAAATGGAAGAAAGAAACTGCTCTTGATTTGAATCCTTTTTAGCCTTTTTTGAAGTTTCCCACAGAAGTCCCACACTGAAGTTTAAACAGCTTTAGGTGGTTTAAGGTAGTGTTTTATAAATATATCATGCATCTGAGGCATGCACAAGTTTTACCTTTAAAACCTTTGGCCTTAGTTATGTCCCCATAACTAAATAAAGAATAACCTGAGGTTTGGAGGGGAGGGAATACTTTTTGAAAAGAAAAATCAGAAAGAACCTAGATGGGGGATAACTTTAAAACCTAGGTTTATAAGATAACAGTATATAACTTTTCTCTCTCTCATATTGAAGATGGGTACAAATAAGATCTATCTGTAAAAAACTCTCATTGTATTTATCTGTTTGTCTGTCTGTTCCCTCAAGTTAGCCCAAATGGTGCATTATACTGCAACAATTCTTGAATCAAGATACCTAAAATCTGCTAACTTAAAAAATGTGTAAAAAATCCAGTACTCATTGCTCCTGTGGAATTGAAATTTCTGCAATGTTCAGACCAGTTTTATTTGCAAAGTTGTGGCTATTGCAGTGCCCCCGTGGTCATGTGATTGTGATTTCTGATGCTCCCTGCCAGCTTCCCACAAGCAAAGTCAATGGGGAAGCTGGCAGGAAGTTGGAAGTCGCTCCCACTCCCACTGCTTTTTTGCCCACCTGTGGTGATTCTATTTACCTATTTATTTAGGTAAATAAATACTGACTTATTATTGAAGTTCATTTGCCACTACAATTATTTTTCTGTTTATGATATATACTCTTCTTAGATGATCACAGGACCAACCGGCACTGGGGTAAAAAAATATGGTCAGCCTAAAATTTAATGTTTATTCAGGTTGCATCAGACTGCATTACCTATATCTCAAAGGATGACCCAATAGGTCACACGGTTGTCTAGTAAGAAATAAACACTGGTTCATCATAATTATCCATGATTATATACATTTCTGCATATTTCTGAAGCGCTTTGCCTTTGAATAGTTGGGAGACAATTTTTGGCCTAGTGCTTCTAAAAATGGTGTAATGCTTCCCACACTTGCAGTAGGTCCTGATGTGTTTCAGGGCAGGCCATACAGTGAAAAGCAGAAACAGAGCCTTTCTCTTAAAGGAGCCATTCAGCAATAAGGGTGCCCCATAAACTCCAGGAAAGGAACATGGCACCTGCCAATAATGGTGGGACATTCATTGGAACTTCATAACATTTAATATAGTATGTCATATGACTATCCTACCCATTTAATGTTAATTTCTTTTTGGCAAAGCAAATGCATGGTAAGGGTCAAGTCCCTCATGGTAAGGGTCAATGCATAGTAAGGGTCAATTCCACCCAAGACAGAGCAGCTTCTCTCAGGGATAGTGTGACAGATGAAAGCCTAGATCAGTTGAGGGGCTGAATCCTCTGAGTCTCTTCAAAAGGGGGAAAAAAATAACAATAGTTTTCTTACATCGGAGCCTGACTTTCCCACAAATTGAAGTGATTGCCGCACTTTGCATTTCTGGAAATATGAAACTGGCTTTTAAGTGGTTGGTAGAAATTTGTCACACTGGATTCCAGCTGTAACTTGAATGGTTAAACTGGATTTATTAATTTTTGTTAATTGACCTAAAGCATAAACTGTATTGGAAATAGCAGCAGTACAATACATGATTTTCCTGTTTTATAATTTTATAGACATTTACAAATTAGAAGAATCACTAATAGTACTGTACTAGGCATACATAAAAATGAGCCCTGTTGAATTCAATGAACCTCTTTCTAAGTAGTTCTTGGACAGATTAGGCTGTAGGCCTATGTTAATTTAAGCTCAGTACATTAATTGTAAACTTATTAAACTTGCTCTGCTGTACTGAACATAACATTATTGGGACATCATTAAAGGTTTTTATCTGCATAAGGTTTGCAAAGCTGGTTCCATGTGATTATATTTTTTCCAAACTAGCTAGTTTACATTTGACATTTGACAATGTAAAGCTGAATAGCTCACAGGCCAGCTGAATTTATTCAGAGAGCAAAAGTTTCCACCCAGTTGATTCAATAGAAATCCAACATGAGTCTGCTATTCTTAATTTGGCAGGCCATCCAGCTATTTGGTCAGGCTTGGAGAAAGGGTGAGCACATTTATGGCTGCAGGGCAACTGCTGAATTTGCTGCCCAACATCTTGAGTCAGACATGGCAGGGAAAAGCATTGGATTATTATTTAGCATCTACTGTTCCAGGCAACAGGCTTGCTAGGCAAGCAAGACCGTTACCCTGAGATGATTAGGGCATCTGGAAAGGATCTCTACTCTGTAGGACAGAATGCATGCCATGATGAAAGCCTTGAAGACAAGATGAGATACAAATGTTATCAATTAACACTTTCCCCACTCGGCCATGTCCAATCAGGGACCACAGCTTATTTGTAATATCCAATTTATGAACTGTATTCATACTTGCATGTTTTGAGTAGTTGAGTTATTTGGAAAACAGCTTGATCTCTTCATAGGCTGATTTATACCCTTTGAGTTGATGTGATGACAATATTAGGAGTATATACAGAAACTGTTATGGTTACTTACTGTTTGCATCATGTTCTCAAATATTCAAAGCATTTTCTGATTGTCCTATTCCTCTTATTTATTTACTAAATGTGTATGCCACCAACTCCATGTAGACTAAGGCAGCTATTGGAGAAAGGAAAGATTGAAAAAGATTGCTTACCTAAATCCACTTAGTGAATATGTAGCAGAAGTGAGATTCTTAAATTATACCTCCAACTCTTAGCCACTGTAAAACACAAATCTTCTGATACTTTTCTTTGGTTGTTCCATGTTTCTTGTTACTGTACAAATTTTCTAAGCAGTCAAGAGCATTTGGATGGCTACCATGAAAAACTGGCTATTGGAATTATTTAGTCAGCCTTCCTCAAATTCGATGCCCTCTCCCCTTCCCTTCAATATGGGGATATTAACTTGTGGAGTTCTCTGCAATTGCTAGATAGCTAAGAAATTCTACAGGTATGAAGTCTACAAATGATTCCATGATTATATGAAATGTAGAGAACATCCAGGATAGTCTAGATCCATCTGTCAGGTCTCTTTCATTTCCTGCTCTGATTTTTTAAACATGTTTGGGGGACAATGCCACCCTTTTAAAATTTGACATGCATAGAATGTTACCAAGAGCTTTTCTCCCCCCCCCCCCATTGCTCTGGGGTCCTTCATGAGAAAAAGAGATATAAAAATAAATAATAAGAAAATAATAATTCATATGCACCCAATCATTCCAATATTTACTGTTCAGCTTTGGTGAAATGAACATATCTATATAGTTTTCTTAGGAACAATACAGGAATGTCTAGTCATTGGCTTCTCCAGGTTATACAAATAGTTTCAGCCTTAATTAGTTCATTTCTTTTCTTTATACAAAGCTTCTAGAATCAATAATTTTCAAGTGTGCAAAGAAGCTGCCAGTAGGTGAAGACTGATTGGTTTACCCATGTTTGTACTCTTCACAGAAATATCAGAATGACGTTTCCATTAGAAATTAAGATATTTTGTATCCCAGAGAATTAAGCCTATGCTGCTATCTTTAGCATTAGGAACTACAGTATATGAACGTGCCGTTGGCTGGATCATATCCAGACATTTGAAACATGCAAGTTATAGAAGGAAAGAAAACAGATTGCTTAAGTTAGTATGTTTCCAACATGGAAAATGCTGAAAAAAGTGAGAAAAATGCACGCAGATTACAGTATGTGATGATTCCAGTAGTAGTAAATTATACAATTATTAAAACTATTAACTATTTAGACGTAAATATTAATTGAAACCCAATGCAAAATACTTTAAACAAATTATACACATCTTTAATCCTCAGCAGTACGGTAAGAGGCCAAAAGAAGGTAAAGAATTCTTAGCTTGAGGTATTGAACAATATATGTATTATTTGTTTAATAATGGTTGTTCTGCCTATCACATATAATATAACCAAATAGTAGACTACTATAAAACCTATAAAGAATACATTATGGATAAAAAGAAACATAATGTAACACAACTAGTAGAGCTTTGATTAAAACAAAGTTGTGACATCCAGTACCAAATCAAGAAATAAAGCTTTAAGCTTTAATTGTAACAAAATCAGTGAAGTCTACTTTTATTTCAGAAAGGGGCACCACAACTGAAAATGCCATCTTTATGGTTGACCCCAGTGAACATCTGTAGGATCTGGAATTATGAAGAGGGCCTCTCATATTTACAAGAGGGACTAGGCCATAGTAAGAGGGATCTATATCAAAATGCAAGCTATATTATTTTTCTCTTTAACATTATTAAGCATTTAAAAATGACTAATCTGAAGATTATAGATACCATTCATTACATTTATATAGAGAAATAGCCTAGGTGGCAAAACTTCCATTCATTTTTTTTGCTCCCTTTAAACTGGGAATGCAAAATGTACAGCTCAGGAGCTACATGCTGAGTGCCTTTTGTGAATAATGATGGCTACTCCATTTTTTTTTCTAGTTTCCTTGTCCACTTTAGAAGATCTGGTTTACTGTGAATTGAGCCATCCTATTCCATTTCAGTTGGCTGATTCCCAGAATGCCACTGTTCAATTTTGACATTTCTGTTGTGACAATGTTAATTCTGTCTTGGTTGCTGATTCTGACATTCCACATGTTAATGGCACACATATCTTCACAGCAGCAAAATTCACTTTTGCCTTTGGACACCTTTGCAGCTGGATGTTCTGTCAGCTTGAATCCAGCCACATCATAAGCACCAATGTTGTTTGTATTTACCCTCTGTTCTTCCCCAAGAGTTCATTGGATGACTTCTGACCTGGGGGGCTCACTTCCAGTATCATGTTGACATTGTCCCTACTGGTTTTCTTGGCAAAATACTGGAGTGGGTAGTCATTTCCTTCTCCAGCAGATACTATTTAGCCTGATCCCTCCCACCCGGCCTGTCATACTTCAGTGGCTTGGCTGATAGCCATATTGGAACATGCAGGCCCCTTCAGCCCTATAAGGTAATGATCCATGAGAGCCATTCTTAATGCTTAATCCTATAGTTGCGGCTATATAATATATAATGGGCAGCTAAGTGAATGATTCAAGTGCTTTAAATGATACATGAACAAATCTACCCATTATTAATTTTTGTTAAGTCTTGTTTTCTCGCTTTTTTAAATACACACAAAGCAAATTGGCATTTAGAATAAGATTCTCTACACACCATTTCTACATGAATGGCTGGACTTAATATGAGAACATGTTGCATTTGGGGAATTAAAACAATCAAACGGCAAAACTAAGGGATGAATAAATCTCAGATAAGTGAAATCTTACTTTAAAAAGACCTAGAGAAAAGTTTCAGTTCTGTGAAACTGTGTTAAGCACTGAAGTTCGGGGATTTCAGATACTTGGCTGATGAGTTAAAGGTGCAATATGAGCAAAATGTTCTTACTGTCCTCTGCAACTTCTGCATCTCTTCCTTGAATTAGGAAAAAAAACCAAACCTGAGACTTTGTTATGAAGTTGATTGTGAAATCTGATTGGTGTGCTCAAAAGTAGCTTTTATGTAATTTTACCGTGTGGAAAATCAGTGGTCTTCAGTTCTTCTTTTAATCAGGCAACGATGACATAGTCAGAACATGTTTCTGGTTGTCCTGGAGATAGTAAGAGGAGCGAGCGTAGCCAACACAGGATCCTTATGCCTGCAGTATAGAAAGTTCAGTGCTCATCTAGGCTCTACCAGTATGTGATATATTTACAGAATGTAGATTTTCTGAGTGTGGAATCTGTCACAATTCTAGGCAGATTAAAATTGGGGGAAGCATATTCCAGAAGGTTAGGGCCTGGAGGAAATGCTTCGCTCTTGCTATCCCAGCCTTCTGGAATATGCTTCGCCCCCACCTTTAGTCATCTTTTGGAAGGCTTTTCTGACAGGTCTTTGGAAACTAACATCTATGATTTGCTTCCTAGCCAATCAGCAATGGGCTACTTTATACACTTTTTTAATTATTTGAGTCATAGCGACTAGAGGTGTGTAATTGTGGCAGTATAAAAATGCTGGAGAGAGGGGGTCTGGATGTACTGCTTTGGTTAATGCAGCTGAAGATTCAACTGGCCTCTTTAGTTGCTGCATCATTCTCAGTTCGGTGCCTAGGCTTTCAATTTTTCCTACAGTCTGTAGGAGAGTCTGTGTTCTCTGCGTGTTTCTAATTACCTGAGGAGATATTTGGAATAGGAAACAACCTTTTGTCTTGAGTTATATTAAGAGGACTCGGGCAGGGACTATTTCTGAAAACACGTATTTCCACCTTGGGGGTCTGAAATGCAGAACATTCTGTCAGTGTTATCCAGGTTTTTTTGGCTCCCTGTAGTAACTAATTACATGTAAACCTTTTGGAAATCTTGTAGTTAATGCAGTTTTTCCAGGAACCAACTTGTCTAGCCATGCTGATCTTTTTGAAAGGTAGTAACTGCAGATGTTGGATGTAACACTTGTGTGCCAGATTACAGCGAGGCGGCCAATCTGTGATCTATAAACCACAAGCCACAATCTAACACAACCCCCTTCCTTCCCAGGTGTTAGGAACATGCTCATCAATTGTTATTTTGAAAATCAGCCCTACATAATGCTTACCTTAACTTAGCTTTTTCAAAAAATTATTATTCCCTTCAAAATCAAAATGCAGAAGACACCAGTCCTCTCCTCTCCAGTGATGTCATATTGCTGTTGTACCTGCTGTGTTCCTTGAAGAACCTTATCCTTATCCTTCTTCTTCCCCCCGACCCCCCAAAAAGTAACTGTTTCTCCTGTGCTTTATCACCATTTATCTGAGCAGGATGTCTAGCATGACTTTCATGTGAGGAGAGAAATAATATGCCATAATCTTTTGGGGGTGGGGGGGATGAGAAGGGCGGTGGCAAGGACTTAACTGCAAAACTGGATGAATACTTTAATTAATCATTTAGAGATGGTAATCCTACAAGCTTTTTATTCTCTGCTTTTTCTGCTGGTTATAACCTTAGGTTGCTGTTTTCAGGGGTTTTCCCCCTTCCATTGGCCTTTCTTTTTTTTTTTTACAACTGTATACACTGAGTCGGAGAAAGGAGCTGAGCTTTGTGATACTGAGACCTCCAAGTGTAGTTTTGAACAAGAACGATTATGGCTTCCTTATTCTATTGAAGAACTTGCAGCCCATTTCCTTGTTTGTAATATGGACTGATTTTTCAAAATGCGATGCCATTGTCTTTTCAGTTTGCAAGCCATCTCTTAGAAAAGAAAAGGACACAAGAGACAGGGATGTGTCTTACTAGACACATTGATATGCAATATTTTCAGTAATGCTAGAGCTTTGGCCCTACAGTCAGGAATGAGGACACGTTAATGTTGACATGTTATATTCTTTGATGAGTTCCTATTTTGTATTGAATTGAACTGTACCATTTCAATATCTCAGCTCAAAAGAATGTTTTAAAATAAAAATCCCATTTTTCCTTCCAAACTGTCAGGAACGATCACATTCACAACAGTAAGCAATTAGGTGATGGTAACAATTTGGCTAGCAAGAGAAACACAAATGCTGCTGCCACTGCATAATATTTGGGAGATTGGAATGGACATCCATCTGTTTTATCTATTGATTTCTCTCTTGGTCTGTTTTGCTTTCTTTGGGTCTTTGATGTTCTGGGAGCTTGCTCTTCTTCTTGTGGGTATTGCATTACCAGGCTAGGTAACATCATCAATACATGGGGAAATGGAAGTTGCGGGCTGCTTTTATGCAGCAGCTTGTGCCACTAGTCTTGAAGGGGGCACCATTTCTTCCTTGATTGCTCTTGGAATGGAGAATTGTTTCTTTCTTCATTGTTCCTGCTTATCCAGTCCTGTTTGTCAAACAGCTGGTTAATAGGCATGTAATAAGGAGGGCTGTGCTTAGAGTGGTCTGCCCCTTTCTTTCACCGTTGGTCGTTTTTGAATGATTTATTGATGGAAAGGCAGGTGGCAGCTGTAGCCAGGAGGGCCTTTGCATAGGTTCATCTTGTACCCATGTCATGCCCTTTCCTTGACCAGGAGGCCATTCAGACAGTCACTCATGCCCTGATCACCTCACAACTGGACTACTGCAATGCATTTTACATGGGGCTGCCTTTCAAGACCTTCAGGAAGCTACCGATAGTACAACATGCAGTGGCACATGCAGCATTGGGCACTTCATGGTATGTCAATGTGTTACTGCTGTTACATGAGCTGCACTGGCTGCCAGTGTGGTTCTGGGTGCAATTCAAGGTGCTGGTCATCACCTTTAAAAGCCCTTCATGGCATAGGGCCTGGTTATCCAAGGGGCTGTCTATCTGCCTGCTCTCCAGTTCTGGGACAGAGGAAGCATGCCTTCTCTGTCACTGCCCTTCTCTCTGGAACTGCATCCCCCCAGAGATACAAATGGTGCCATTCTCCTGGGGTTTTGGAAAGCATTTAGAACCTGGCTCTGTACCCAGGTCTGGGGTTAATGGGTTTATTGCTGTATTTGTGGTGCCCCTGTCATAACTATATGATTTATCATTTTGGTTGTTTTAGTCCAGCCTGCGTGTTTATGTGTGGCTCTGGGTGCTTAATTGTTTTTTTTATTGTTTCTGGATTTTGTAAGATGCCTAGAATATAATAGAGTGGGTGGATAATTATAATTATATAATGAATAATAATATAATGAATATCTTGGATGCAAAATCAACAAACAAGAAAAAAAGCCAAACAGTGTGCAACCAAAATGGAAGATCAGGTTAGAAAATAAGATCACCATGCTAAGATCAGATGCAAGCAAGCTAGAACAGATGAAAGAAAAGAAGCTGAAGAACAAAAAGACCAAAGAATATCTGATCAAGAAGTATCACCTAGAAACAAGGAAGATCAAGGGAGTGCATTCATTCATTCATTCATTCATTCATTCATTCATTCATTCATTCATTCATTCATTCATTTATACATAACATATGAATATGTTATTCAGCAAATAACAGCCATAGCCAAGAAGATCAGCAGATACAAAGCTTGAATTGCACACTACAGGCAGAATTTCCAATTACAGTCGAATCAGAAAGGTTTCTACCAATCCATCAATGAAGAGACTGCAATGAACCAGTCAACACCTGGCAAAGAAGAAACAGTACAGCTCTGGGTGCAGCTGTGGAACAACCGAAAGAAATACAAGAATGCAGCTTGGATAAAGGAGGTAGATAAGAATAAAAAAGAAGCTGAAATAAAGAACTTGTAATAACAGCAGAAATGGGGGAGAAAAGGGCAAGGAAGATTAAGAATTGGTCAGCACCAGGTGAAAATGAACTGCATGATTTTTGATTGAAACATCTGACAGCTCTGCACCCACTCATTGCCAAGCAGTTTAACAACATACTGCAAGGAGGTGAAATTGAAGATTGGTTAACATCTGGCAAAACCTACCTGATAAGGAAAGTTCCAACAAAAGGGGCAGCACCAGGCAACTGCAGGCCAATTACCTGCTTGCCAACAACTTTCAAATTGCTAACTAGTGTGGTAGCTGATGCAGTCTAACAATGTGTGGTTGAAAACAAGCTCTTTCTATCTGAGCAGAAAGGAAACTGCCCAAACAGCAGAGGGACAAAAGATCAGCTCCTAATTGACAAGATGATTTTGGAAAACTGTAAGAGAAGGAAGACCAATCTGAATGTAGCTTGGATTGAGTACAAGAAGGCATTTGACTTCCTGCCACATGACTGGATAATCAAGTACCTAGGAGTCAATAGAAACATCAGAAGCTTTGTGCAAAAATCAGTGGCACAATGGAAGACACTGTTGCTGGTCAATGGTAATAGACTGGGAGAGGTTAGCATCAAGAGAGAAATCTTTTAAGGAGACTCACTATCACCACTACTGTTTGCATTGCATTGATTCCTCTGTCAATAATACTGAATAAATCAGGCCATGGCTATCAAACATCAGAAATATCTGCGAGGTTATCTCTCCTCCTTTACATGGATGATCTGAAGCTGTATGGAAAAACTCCATCTGAAATGGAATCGCTGCCCAACACTGTCCAAATATACAGCCAAGATATTGCAATGGAATTTGGGCTGGACAAATGTGCCACCCTGACCGTGAACAGGGGGAAAAGAGTGAAAACTGAAGAAATCAAGATGCCTAATGGAAATAAAATCAAGAGTCTGAATGAAGAAGATCCCTACAAATACCCGGGCATCCTTCAGGCTGACAACATCAAACACACTGAAGTCAAGAAGAAGGTTAGTAGTAAATATATCAGAAGAGTGAAGAAGATCTTAAAATCCAAACTCAGTGGCAGAAATCCCATCAAAGCAATTAACACCTGGGCAATTCCAGTCATTAGATATACAGCTGGGATAGTGGACTGGACTCAAGCTGGACTAAAAGCCCTGGATAGGAAGACCAGAAAAACAATGACAATGAATCATGCCCTTCATCCATGCAGTAACATTGACAGACTGCTTACCAAGGAGCATAGGTGGGTGTGGACTATTACAAGTACACCGGACAGTTGAAGAAGAGAAAAGGGCATTGGAAGAATATCTGAAGGACAGTGAAAAGATGCACTGAAGCTAGTACATCATGAAGGCTTACTGAATACCAAAGAAACCAAATTGGCCTATAAGAAAGACCAAATAAAGAATAGCAAAGAGACATGGCAAGGCAAAGCATTACAGGGCCAGTGCACAAAAAAAGTAGCAGGCAAACCAGATAACAATAAGCCCTGGCAATGGTTAAGAGCATGAAAGTTGAAGAAAGAGACAGGCTAATTCTGGCTGCACAAAACCAAGCCTTAAGAACAAATGCATATAAAGCCAGAATTGAGAAGACAGCAACAGACAGCAAATGCCACCTCTGCAAAGAAGTTGAAGAAACAGTGGACCACCTAGTTTCCCAACTGAAATTGCGTTTAAACTTGTCAGTGTGTTGTGAAATTAAAGTTTTCATCATGTCTTCTGACTGCCACAGATGCTGGATATTTTCTGATGTTCATGATGTTTATGGATCTGTTCGGCGAATCTTCTACCTATAGCTGCAAGAAGAAAAGCAAACTCAGAGAACAGCAAGAAGCCAACAATTCAACCCTGAGCTACTTGTATTCTCCACTGTTGTTCTATTAGTCATTTCTTTTCCCATTAATTTAATTGATGAAAAAAAACTTTTATTTTTTTTTGAAAGAAGGTTTTAAAGAAATTGTCCTGTCATTCAATATTATCATCATTTCCAGCAGTCTGCAGTCTCCCTGGGCTTCCCATACTTTGGTTAAATCCAGAGAAGATATAGTGAGGGTACCCCTCCCCTGTAGCTTTTTCAGAAGAAGTGATGGAGGCAACAAAGTGACTCTTGAAAGTACATTGTGCATCCAATCCTTCTGGAAGAACGGAAATGATTCTACCAATGACATTTAAACAGTGAGTCTCTTAGTTTGAGAAACAGAAAGTCCTGATCACAAACTGGTTGTACATGAGATGACAGCTCTCCAAGGTGTCTGTCACTGCCCTATATTAATAAACAGATGGCTCAATTGTGCTGATGCACAGTTGATGACAGGCACCAATATTCTTTGAAGGATTTATAGGAACTTGGCCTTGAAGCTCCCAGTTAAAAATGTTTAACTAAAAATGAAATGAGATTCTAAGAATCCTCATAAAATAGTAGTCGCAGGCCACAAATAAGTATGCAAACAGTCCTGACATGCCTAATTGAGTGGCATGTCAGGTAGCGGCAATGCAACAGGCTTTTATCTTTGATTAGGTAATGGGCAGCCTGCAGCCCCTTCAAAGGAGAAAGAGAACAAAAAAGAGAAAGCAAGGAGGTTCAGCAAGAAAAAAAAGGAAAGCATCAGAAACAGATTTTCTGCTTCTAAGGCCTTGGCAGAATTGAGTCTTTCCAGGGCAAAGGAGTTGTATAAATAAGGTCCCAGCCTCAAATCAATTCTGTTTAAAGGCCCTCAAACAGTTGGGTGATGAGAGATGCCTTGGCGAGTTGCCATGAGTTGAAGGGCAAGTTCAGAAGTTCTGTCTTCCCTTCCCTTCCCTTCCCTTCCCTTCCCTTCCCTTCCCTTCCCTTCCCTTCCCTTCCCTTCCCTTCCCTTCCCTTCCCTTCCCTTCCCTTCCCTTCCCCCTCCCCATTTTCTTTCATTTCCTGGTAGGGCTGCAAACAGACTGCAGCTACCATAGGGAAGCACCAGATGCTGTCACAGTATGGAAGTCATAATGTAGCAAGAGGCCCAGGTAGAATTCTTATTCCAACTGTGTGATGGAAAAAGGAAGAACATCGAAAAAGGTACACACTTGTCACTCTATTCCTCCTCAGTGTGCATGGAAAGTCTGTTCCTGCCTTGATGAAATGGCACATGGAGGGGTGCATACATCACCTAAATAGACATATGTGAGAAGAAAGGGATAATACTTAAGAAAATCTAGACTTGGTTGAAAGGTTGATTGCAGAACACTGGAAACAGGATCTTCTAAAATGGGTAGGTTGGTAACCGAAAGTACAGATTTTGAGAAGAGATGGGAAGATTTTTTTGTAAGACGTGTTGACACTAGTTATAGTTTAACTAGCCCAACCCATGAAGATCAGGATAGAATGAAGGAAAGGAAGCTCATTTGGGTGGGGGAAGAGAGAAAGAGAGAGAGAGAGAGAGCTCAAAAACATATTTAAGACCCCAACTATGGGTGCAGCAAGAGTGTAGGACAGAAAAAAGAAAGCAAGAGCATTTGAACCTAACAGGGCAGGGAGCTCCGCTCTGCTAACTGGATGACTATTCATGAGTAAGAAGAGAAGAAGAGAAGGCACTAGACTTTGTACAAGAAATACCAAAGCCATGATTGGTAGGCAAGGCAATATGGTGTGAAAAACTGAAAGTTCCATCTGTGAAGAGAAGCTGAGAAGCGGTTTTGGAGATCTACCCAAGAAGAGAAAGATAGCAGGTCAAGAAAAGTAGATTGAAGATCCACCACTTAAACCAGCAGCAAGAAATCAGCCACGGGAGAAAACTCCTATCAGCATTTATACTGTTGATGTGCTCTTTATTGTTTCCTCGTGATATAATAAAAGTTGTAAAGAGTTCATAATTAGTGTTAAAAACGATAAAAGTTCATAAATAATTAATTAAATAAATTAAAAATATTTATTTCTTATTAGATCACCCAGGAGGGAGGAAGTCATACCTCAGAGCTCCCCCTGGTTGGCTGGAAGCAGGCTTGAAGAGAATAAATTATACAGGAACTGGAAGAGATTCTGCTCTCAAAGTCAGGTCCAGTTCCAATGTTAGAACTGGGGTTACACTTGAATAAAAGCAAGGGTCTCCTGATACAAACAAACAAACTTATTTTTGTTTCATAATTTTTTATCCCCTCCTGAACTTCATTGAGATTCTTTTCCTGAATAAATAAAGTCCTATCCAAACAATGATTCTGAGTGAAGCCTCTTTGAAACAACCTTTTATTTAGCAGAGAGAAGAGGACTGTCTGTAAGAAGCAAAATCCACACTGTGGGTTCCTCCAAGTGCAGGAGTCCATTCTGTGCATCAGCAAATTGTGTTCCACAAGACAAGGAGATAATAAGTTTGGCAGGACAATCCTGCAGAAATTCATGTAAGAATACTGAGCATTCAATGCAATTCACTCCTAACTAAGGAGATACATAATTTCAGTTTTTATCCTACTGATGGAGGACTAAAATTGCCTTACATTTTAATCTAGTCAGATCCAGATTAAGCTGGTCAGAATTTGATCTCATTAAAATCCGTATGAAAAGATAACGATGATTTACTTCAAGTCTCCTTGATTTTAATAGGAATTATTTTAAACTAATTAGGATACATCCCAATGACTTTTAAGACCTTCATGGCTTTATACAAGAATAAGATAACTGTGTGAAAGTTTGGTTCTGTCTCTTGCCATTAGCCATGACACCTCTATGCCTGTTTTATGGTCAGGTTGTCATATACATTTAAATATCAAATGTTGTCTTTATGTCTTGTTACTTTCCTGGACGTATCTGGCTGGCTAGGACTTAAAACTGAATACTTAATGAGATGGGTTTTTGGCCTGATTAAGAAATTTATGTTTTTAAATTAATTTGAGACTTGTGTGGGTTGAAGAAGCTAATGGGTTGCAGCCAAAAATGGCTGGTTTTTCCCCTTTTCTTTTTGCATTCACCTCTACCCTTTGAGGAATCTTCTATAATGCTCTTGTTGAGGACAGTCACCATCTGGTTTTCTTTATAGGTTTCCCTGTTTTTTTTGTTTTGCTTTTGTATTTTTACATTAGTTTAATCAGATTCTAGTCAGTCAACTGTGATTTAGACTGATTGTATACAACATACTTTCATAATTTGCATGTAATAATGCAATCGGCATTATAGTTTTACTCTGTATGCAGGTAACATCAAACTTTGGTCCAGTAAATAACATTTAAATATTCTTCTCTCATTAATTAATTTTCATTAATTAATTCAACCCAATCTTTACTGTCCTTGCAGGAAAGTTAAATAGATCTACAGTGGTACCTCGGGTTACGAACTTAATCCATTCCATGACTCTGGTTGCAACTCGAATTGGTCACAACCCGAGGCAAATTTCCCCATCATTTCACAGATGATAGCTTCACTCACGCTATCACCTGCCAGCTGTTTCTCATTCAGCCACACTAACAACAGCTTTTCCACCTCTTCCAGCACTTGTGTCCTCTGCCTCATTAAGATCGTTACTCCTTTTGCCACATCAGCTCCTCTGATGGCATCTTTATTCTTCAAAATAGTCAAGATGGTCGACTTCACCATCTTGTACTCCGAGGCCAGATCAGTCACACGAATACCACGATCGTGGTTTTCTATAATGTCCTTCTTCAGTTCGATCGTCACTTTTTTCTTCAAAGCCTTATTTTTGCCCAGCCTGCTCTGCATTTTCTTTGGAGCCATGCTGACAAGCACACCAAAAACCTTTCAAAACGCCACAAAACACACTACAAGCCTCACCGAACGTCTCCTTGCTACCGCGATCTCACCCACAGGAAGCCGCGACTGCGTGGCAGCAGGGAAAATGGCTGCGGATCCGGTTCGTAAGTCGAGGCGGAGTTCGCAACCCGAGGTAAATTTTTGCGGCTGGAGCTGGTCATAACCCGAAAAGTCCCTTAACAGAGGTGTTCGTAACCTGAGGTTCCACTGTACAAGAAAAAGTAACAATACCATAAATCTTGAGTAACCTAACCTGTTTCCCTCAATGTACTGGCAGTCAGACTTTGAACTTAAAACTGTTGCATTAGGAAGACTGTTGAAGTTCTGGTGGAATATTTTAACTGCAAAATTCTTTGCTGGCTGAGGGAATTCTGGGAGTTGAAGTCCACACATATTAAAGTTGCCAAGGTTGAGAAACACTGCTTTAAATGGTTTTTGTTTCATAACCATAGTAACATATGGTTCACTTTGTAACAAAAACATAGAGGTGATCTATGCTTCATACAAGACTAAATTCCCAAAGGATAAAAATCAGTTATTTACATGTAACTACATGGTAACTAAATTAAAGAAATTAAAATAGATTGGTTTCAACTGATTACCACAAGAGGCATACTGTATATGCAGGACTGAGATACAGGAGAATGAGACATTCTGTATCAAATATATATAAATCACATTATTAGGGATTTGATTTCCTGATCCTAATAGCCAGATTCTCCTTTTCTTCCTACATTCATTATTATATTGCACAAACATAATGTGAAAATCCAATAGACCATTTTGGTAGCAGGGCATATTATCACCAGTAGTGTGTGTGTGTGTGTGTGTGTGTGTGTGTGTGTGTAAAAACAGGCAAGTTGAAAGTTGCAGTAGCACAATTCAAGCCCTTACCCTTTGCATGTGTACCACAATGTGTCATGACACGGCTGCAAAGGGTGGTGGTGGGGAAGTGGCAGACTCCATTCCCATAGTTAATCCCAAGCATCAATTAGAGATAAACACTGCTTCCAGATGTGTTTTGATGTGGAAAATGATAAAAAATAAGTATAGAAACTATTTCCAGATCCTTGCATTTCTTGGCTTATTCTCTTAGTTTTGACTGAAACCAAACTGAAGCAGTTGCTCAGATTTGCTCATTTTCCATCCCCCTTCTACTTATTTTCCCTAACTGACAGTTGCTTGGTTCCCTGGTATCTTTGCAGTACATAACTGGGCATGGTCTGGATGAAGGCAATGAAACAACTGGTCTGAACCAAAGCAAGACTGGGTATAATGGTCTGGATGGGAGGCCACTGGTTGGTTCAGTGATGAGAAAACCAGGATATGGGAAAGGTGAATCTCCCTTGAATCAAGCTTGGCACTTGGTGACCACATGGACATGGTGATTGCCCTTATTTTCCTTTTTTCAATTTCTCTGTTAGACTACAGCTCTGGGAATTTCTGTTGGTATCTCCCTGATGTACTAACCAGGTCTGACCCTCCTCAGATCAGCCAAGGTCTGCTAGCTGCTGCCAGTTGCTTTGACAACATAAAATGCTCCCTTTTTACTTATGACACTCTGCACAGCACCATGAGCAATTGTAGTTATGAAAATCAGTAATACAAATAAAAATGGGAGATGCCCCCTTTTCCTTCTATAGTTAGAAGTCATGCACCTTTGAATACTTTATAGAGATATATAACTTTTATGAAAGAAAGAAAGAAAGAAAGAAAGAAAGAAAGAGAGAAAGAGAGAGAGAGAGAGAGAGAGAAAGAAAGAAAGAAAGAAAGAAAGAAAGAAAGAAAGAAAGAAAGAAAGAAAGAAAGAAAGAAAGAAAGAAAGAAAGAAAGGGCTTTAAGTCAGTTTTAGACTCCTGGACTGGTCCCTGCAGTTTTTGTGGCAAGGTTTTTCAAAGTGGTTTGCCATTGGTTCCTTCCCAGGGCTGAGAAAGAGTGACTGGCCCAAGGTCACCCAGCTGGTTTTGTGCCTCAGGTGGGACTAGGACTCATGGCCTCTCAGTTTCTAGCCTGGTGCCCTAATCACTACACCAAACTGGCTCTGTAAACGTTGTATGTCTCTTTATTACTGTGAGCTCTTAAAATGAAAGCAGGAAGTGTGTGTGGGATCACGCAAGCCATACTATCTCACGGAAGAGTAAAAGGCAGACGTTTTCTGTTTGGAACGCAGAGCACACTTGCTGCACACCTCCTGCAAACAGCCAAGCTGTGACCTGCATGTATAACTGAGCCTGGACTCCAGTGTTTCATCTTGCGGGGGGCATGATCTAAAACTGGCAGGGTTATAACTCCAGGTCTCTCAAACTAAGTCATCTAAGAGGAAAAAACCACCCAGAGGCAGCCTTTTGTCTTCAAACTGAACATCATTCTTCCACAAATGACATCTTAATGAGAAGCAGGGCACTCATATCACAGAAAACATGCTGCAGTAAAATACAGTGTTGCTAATCCTAGAGTCGCAGAGTTGGAAGCAGTTTCTGGAGCAATTGCAGCCGGCCTCCTGCTTGGAACGTGTGCTGCAGGGGAATGCATCTGAGGGGTGAAGAAAGTAATACCAAATCAGGCTAATCAGAGAAGGTCAAGAGCAGTCTCAAGGGCTTTAACGATGACTGTGTTGCAACACTTGAATCCAACGGGGTACATGATTTGCAGTTGGCATTATAAGTAGGAACTCACCTTTGAATAAAGACTTAGGAATGCTTTTAACTATGGTTATACTGACAGGGCCAATATACCCTGCACCCCAAATTCTGGGTGCCCAGAAAATTTCCTCTGCAATTTTATTGATGTAGGGTGATGCAATCAACAGAGTGGTTTTTGTTTTCAGCCAAATGGTAGCAAGGGAAAAAGAAGAAATACATAGGAAGGAATTTGCTGCATCAGTTAGAAGTAGATACTTCAAAATACGAGGAAGAGCAACAAGAATGCTTTAGTCTTTTCCCCCTCTCCGCTTGCATCCATGCATGGCACAAACATGACCTGGCAACCTTCCCCCCCCCCCCCCGTTATGTCCCCATGAAGTTGCATTCTGCTGGTCCCAACCTATGCACAAGGCAAGGTTAAGCTCTCTTTTGCTTTACTGGTGTAGAAGTTGTCCCCCCACTCCCTCTTATTGTTATCCCATTCAGCAATAGCATCAAGATATATAAAATCTGTTAGAAGCAGAAAAGGGATTGGCAGTGGGGAGAAAGAACATCATGCTGGTATATTTTCCATTGATTCAAGCACAGGCAGAGAGCAGTTCAGCTCAGCAATGGGGAAAAGTTGCTAGACATATTTGTCCTGAATCAGCAAATAGTTGCAATGTACATATAGATTTTTTATGTAAGGAAGTCTCCTGGGAATGTCATCTCTGTGCACAGTGCGCTCAGAGTAAACATGTGACACAATCCTACGGGAATCTTACCAGCTTCATTATTGCTATGTCACTTATCCAAACTGAAATTGGAGCAGTTCACCCTTCAAGTGAATGCTTAAATATTTAACCTCTTGCCCATTTTTTAATTGGAGGAAAGTCTTTTATTTCTTTTCCCAACACACTAACTTTCTACATGTTGGAGGATTAAAACAACCATGTTGTTTTATCATTCAGGGAAAAATGCTAGGAAGGAAAAAAAATGTGTTATATAAGATGCAAAATATTTTAGAAGCTGGTTTAAGATGAGCACAACAAAACCCTAAATTCAACGCATTTCTTTTTAATTTCAATAACAACAGGGCAGTTGATAACCAGGACTGTAGGATGTGGCTTTTCTAAGAATTGGTTATACATTCTGAATCTTTTTATCAATAGGAAGGTGTGATTACTGAATAGATCAAGCTCTTGTAGAAGGTACAGAATTTCTTGGATCCCAACAGTGCTGTTCGTCCAGTAGGTCCAGATTTTTGTTTTTTGTTTTTGGTAATAAGAGATCTTCTCATGTTTGTTAAGTTTGGTGTTAAACCAGAATTGCATTAGTGAGAGCTTAGGCACTGTGGCCAAGTGGTGGAAGAGGTGGACTGAATTCATATAACTTGTCTGGATATAACTTATATCCATATATAACTCTGGAATAGCCTCCTTCCAGAGATCAGACTCAGCCCCTTCCTACTGGCTTTTAGAGAGTGACTGGAAATTGAGTTATTCCAGAAAGTGTTTTCTTGATTTTTGGTTTTATTTATTGTGTTGTTATTATTTTCTTCTGAAGTGCTGGTAATTTAGGATCACTGCGAAGACTAACAATCATCTAATACATGTGTGTGTGTGTGTGTGTGTGTGTGTGTGTACTAAATGTTGTGAGGTCAAATAATTCTAATTTTGTCAGCTGTTTTGACAATTCAGTTGTTATAGTTCCTAATGCTCCAATAATTATGGGAAAATATTTTGCTGGTTTATTCCATAATTTCTGTATTTTAGTTGCTGTCCCAATATTTTACAGTATTTTCTAGTGCCTTTTGAGCTAATCTAGTGTCATTTGGTATTGCTGCATCTATAATAAAAATTACAGTTTCAAATAATCTATGTAGAGGAAATGTGAACATTTTGTCTCTTGCTTGGGTAATTCATAGTCTGTTGAGATTTTACTCAAAATTATCAGCTGTGGAATCAGACCCATATTTAAAGGCAATGGAGACAAAGAGTCTTCTTGAAAAATTCCTCTTCCAATTTTGATTTCTGCAAGTTCCATATATACCATCAATGTTATTTTCCATTTTTTTATTGGAAAAAAAGCCAAACATTTGAATCCAACCATGAGGCTGCAAATCAAATGTTTTTTAATCAGTCCAAGCCATATAAAAGTTTCTTTTGTGCATTTTAGAGGTATTTTTTTTTAAAGTATTGTTTTATCAACCAAAAATTGGACTTCTGTGCCTGTAGAAGTTGGCTGGGGAATTCTGGAAGTTGAAGTCCACACACTTTAAAGTTGCCAAGTTTGAGAAACACTGATCTAATCTATACACTTCAAAGAGAACCAGTACCTTTCCTATTTTTCAATTCTTGGGTGCTGGACCATAAAACTACCTCAGTAAGAAAGAAATAGGAAAAAGCAGGAAATGCAACCTAACCAAAACTTTGGTACTGGGGGAAGTTGTACCTAAGTTAAATAATTAAGTGGAAAAAGAAAGAGAGCAATCTGGAATCATTTGGTACATCTGGCATATTAGAGAGATGGTGATGGAGAATGTAAATGGAGAAGATGGTAAACTTTCTAAAGAATGGCTATGACTCAACAAAAGATGAAGAGCTCCGTATGAACCTGAGACCCATCACACACAGATTCAACCCCAGCATTGTTTTTTAAATGTCTCTGAGTTTTTAAAAAAGACTATTAGGTATTTGATAAAACAGCTGATTAGCTTTTTAGGATATTGCAGTTTGTGAGTTTCTATGTCTCTCAGCAATAATAATCCATGAAGTACGTTGAAATCTGTTGCAGTGAAAAGTAATAATATTCAGTGAATTGAAGAAGCAAGAAACAAATACCTTATATGGCAAGAAGAGAAGCAGAAGTTAGGGTCCGTGTATGTGTGTGTGTGTGTGTGTGTGGCTTTCTACTAAGAAAAGAAGATTAAATTCGGTAGGACAAATATATACATAGTGCTAATAAATAAATATTGTTCCCCAGAAAAAAAATTCAGGCCATTTTATAAAGAACAAAATCCACATAGTGGTTAACTCACTGGGTGATTTTGAACCAGTCACTCTCTTAGCCCTATCTGCTACACGGTGTTGTGGGAATAAAATATTTATGTATTTATGTATTTATGTATTTATGTATTTATGTATTTATTTATGTATGTATGTATGTATGTATGTATGTATGTATGTATGTATTTATTTGGATTTAAAGGCTGCACAGCTCCCAAATGACTCTCGGTGGCTTACACTTAAAAAGTAGGAAACAAGAAAATGAGAAAGAAAGAAAACATACAAGGCTTAACAGCCACCCTCACCGCAGGCCTGAGACCAAAGCCAGGTTTTTAGAGTCTTGCAGAACAATTGCAGGATGGGAGCCAGAGAGACACTCTTCCAGAGAGCGGGTGCAGGGACAGAGGAGGCCTACTGCCTAGGTCCTAGTAAGCAACGTTGTTTAACTGAAGGGCCCTGGGCAGGCAGAAACTATCGGAGATAGATGGTCCTTCAAATAACCAGACTCTATGCCATGAAAGCTTTAATAACAATAACCAATACCTTGAATTATACCCAGAAGTCAATTGGAAACCAATGGAGCTTGTGAAGCAGTGGTGATACATATGTGCTGCTGCATTACGGACCAGCTGTGCCTTCTGAATGGTCTTCAAGGGCAGCCCCATGTGCAGCCCATTGCAGTAGTCCATTTCTGATGTAGCTACAGCATGACTGACTATCTGAAGGGCCTCCTGCTTTAGGAAGGGGTGCCAGTGATGCGCTGGAGGGACCTCAGGTAAGCCACCTGCATTTTTGGAGGTAAAGTAAAACAGAAATCTAACAAATACAAGTATATAATCAAAATGAGTTAGTCACCATGCTGCCACAAAACTATTTGTTGCTTACATTGCCATCTGGACTTATTGGAGTATGGGACTGAGGACTGATAATACTGTATAGATTTAGGATTTCTGTCAAATCCAGAAAAGTACCATTCTAAAAATGCACTGTTCACCAAGGGGAATCCTTTCTGCATACTACATACGACAGTCTCTATGCCAGAACAGCAGATATACAAAGTATCTCATAAAAGCACTTTTAGATCGGTTTTTTTTTTTTAATATTTGGAAATGTGAAATGTAAGCCTCTGTTTCTCTGAGAAAATTGATCTACAATGACTCAGTTGAGACATTTACCTCAGATCTTCATTCATGTTTCAGCACAGCTGCTTGTTTATTTAGTGATTTAAAATGTTTATAACTTGCCCTACTTTGCTGAATTCCAGAGAAAGATGCAATGAATATAAACCAGTCAATCAAACAATAACACTTGCCTGAAATGAATACAGTATTTAAAAAAAAAAAAAAGCCAGTTTAAAAGCCAGTTTAATTCTCTCTCCCTCTTGATAGGAAATCTAACATCCAATTTCAAGATAGTTTGCTACCAGATTAGCAAAGAACACCCAAACCCTGCTTTCTAGTCAAGGTGCATAATAGTCACCCTGCTTTGGTAGGGTGGCAAGTCCTAAAAATATAAAAACATGAGAATGCAAGCCCAGTAGCAGTATTTTAAAGAGAAACCTTTTGCTGTCTTTCAAATCAGCTACCTCACTCTGCCTGTTCAGGTGGTCACCTTGCTTCTCAAGGTCTTCTTTTAAAATTCCCGTCAGGCTTAAAAGCCTCTTGTCACACCGAAAACGTACGGTGGGAAGGGGGACAGCGCTTTCTAGTCTGGATGATAACAAGAAATGAAATCCCAGAAAGGACTCCTGGGAAGGAAAAAAACCCACCGTTACTGTCCTTTGGTCCCTGGCCTATATTTTCTTTGCGCATCTTCAGGCACATCTGTGCATCACCATGTACAACTAAGCGACAGGAGAATCAGTCTCTGCTGAGTGAAATCTCAGCCCATTTCTCCTGATCTTTAGTAGTTTCCTGAGAATGGGACTGAAGAAATGGCCTAGTGCGACACCTAAGGATCAAAAGAAACCCTGCATTATAGCAAGACTGAATCAGTATATTTTATCCATGAATGACTGTGAAATGCTGACAGCCACCTCAGCTGCTCCTCCTCCTGCTCCTGCTCCTCCTCTCTATCCTCCTGGATTCATTTGAGAGCCAACTTCTGGAGCTGCTAAATGTGTCACAGGGCCAAAAGAACTCACCTGACATTCTTGGACAATCCCAGCTGGAGAGGACTAGCTTCTAATATTTCATTCTTAAGAGGAGGAAAAAAGGGAGAAAACTCTTTGGTTAAGGAGTTGCTACAAGAAAAATGTGAACTAAAGGTAAGAAGAATTTCTTTGTAACTCTGAAAGGCACTTTTAGGCAAGGCATGCTTGTGTGTTTGTTGATTGGGTTATTCCTTGAGGTTTCATTTAATTGTAGTCCAGCTTTCTACATCTATATTTAGACTGATGCATAGCTATCCATATACAAGGAGAAACTGGAATAAATACTGCAGCTGAAAAAGACTTGGAGAACTAATAAGCAAGTCCTAACTGTTGTTTTGAAGTAAACGGGAACAAGCCATTGAAATTACACTCCTGAGTTTGAATGAATGCCTTGTGAGAGAGTAGAAAGCTGAGGTTGCTAGGGATTCAATATGTGAATATGTGACTCAGTGTTGGTATAATTCCTTTCCTTATTTATTCTCCCTATTCCCCCCCCCTCTTTTTTTTTTGGTATAGGAAGAACATGCAGTAATTTGGAAAGAGAACAGGATTCATCCTGTTGGTGGAGGAAAAAAAAACCCCTTATAACTATACATCAACTCCATATACAAGTCCAGATGAAGGATCCAAACTGAAAGGGAATAAACAGGACTTAAAAAAAATAATAATAAAGAGGCCAAGGGCCAAATGGGAGTAAAGGGGCGTTTCAGGAAAAGGAAAGAACACTGAAAGGCCTGGTCCTACGAAAGTGGAGGCTCTAAAGGGGACTACACTGCAGAGAAGAAGTCTCTCTTCACAGTTCAGCCTTGCAAGAGACCCTGGGTGGAAAGGCTTTTACCATGGATCTTTGGTGTTTCCCAGAGAATGTTCCGTTTGCTTACAATTGCTCCTTGAGCAATACCACCCTGGAAAACCAGACTTCACAAGCCAACCAAACTTTCATCATGAAACGGAATGAAGACATTGCCAAGGTAGAGGTGGCAGTCCTGTGCCTCATCTTTTTCCTTGCCCTGACGGGAAACTTATGTGTACTGCTGGCTATCTACACAACCCGTCACAAACATTCTCGCATGTACTACTTTATGAAGCATCTGAGCATCGCTGACTTGGTTGTGGCCATCTTCCAGGTCTTACCCCAGCTCATTTGGGACATCACCTTCAGGTTCAAAGGGCCAGATTATCTCTGCAGGTTGATCAAATATCTGCAAGTGGTGGGAATGTTTGCTTCCACTTACATGCTCTTGTTGATGTCGCTGGATCGGTGTTTGGCCATCTGTCAACCCTTGAGGTCTTTACATCGGAGGTCTGACCGGTTGTCTGTCCTCCTCACATGGGTAGTGTGCCTCCTGTTCAGCATCCCGCAGCTCCAGATATTTTCTATGAGGAATGTGACACATGGGGGGAAGGATTGCTGGGCAACATTCATTCTGCCTTGGGGTCCTAAAGCCTATGTCACCTGGATGACCTTGACTGTCTACATCATCCCAGTGATTGTGCTGAGTGTCTGCTATGGCTTGATCAGCTTCAAAATTTGGCAAAATGTGAAGCTAAAAACCATCCATGAAACAAGCATGAGTCTAACCTCTAGTAATTCCCATGGAGGCACACTCTCCAGGGTGAGCAGTATCAAACTCATTTCCAAAGCCAAGATCCGGACAGTCAAAATGACCTTCATTATTGTCTTAGCCTTCATTATGTGCTGGACTCCTTTTTTTATTGTGCAGATGTGGCTTGTATGGGATGAAAATGCTCCAAAAGAAGGTATAGTTTGTTCTCCTTTTTTAATGCCTGCCTATGTAGCTCTGTGCAGTAATTTGCCTCAGTGAAATTTCTTTAAAATATATCTATAACTGAACTATTATCAGTAGAGTTGATCTGTAATGTAGCATTAAACAAAGCTTTAGTAAATATTCAGATTTTTAAAAAGCCTTATTCAAATGAAAAAAGCAGAAGACTGGCTCATTGGCTAGGATGATAGAACAGATAAAATATAAAATGCGATTTGAGATCTTAGATATTATTTATGTGACCTTGGATAAATTACAAAGTATCTCTGCCCATAATTGTCCTGTGTAAACATGGGGAACTTGGATGCTTTTATGAGGAAGCTATATGGGTGGAGTATAAGTCAGGAGGAATAGGAATAATCTGCATAGAAATGCCCAGTATTTTTTCAGACTTAGCCACATCAAATAATTTTCTATTAATCTTGATGAGAATGCATGAAAAATAATGTTTATATCAATTACTGTGAGCAAATGGGAAATTGCTTTTACAAGTAGAATGGAAGTGCCACTGTAGCTATAATATTTTTCACTGAAGGAGCTCAACAATGTCATTTAGACTTTACTCAATAAATTGGCTGATTTCTAAATGCTAGATCAGAAATGAAGGAAGCAGAGGAATTTTGTGAATGAGTTGTGTAGGCTATCACTGACTGGGGAGTTGGGAGCTTGACGTGCGGGGGGCACTAACACAATGCGCTATTTATGTTAGGAATGGATAATATTGAGGACTAAAGATTAAATCACACTAACAGAATCATTTATAAGAAGTTTAATAATTTAAAAATGCTTCCCATTTGCCTAAAATTGATTGTATAATAATGTCTTAGCAAAAGGACTAGAAATATGATGTTACTTCCTGAATCGCTATGTTCCTTCTTTTATGTTACTTTGAAGAAGTGGATTGTCCTCCACAGACATTTGTGCCTTGTTCAGTTTGGTACTTTGAGGTATCACAAGATTCTCTACTTTGTCCCAGAACTGGAAATCTTCATTTTTTCCTCTGAAAAATAACAAATAACTAACAGATACATTAGTAAGGGCTTTGGCTGATCTCACCCCAGCAGTACCTACAATGTGTGGTTCAGAATAAGAGCTATGTGGCAAGGCACATTTTCCAGCATACTCTCTATTATCTAAACAGGTTGAGGTCAGCTTTCCACATACATTTATCTATCAGCAGTGTCTGGTCTACAGAGAAGTTGCTTAAGTCCATCAGCTGGCTCATGAATGAGCGCACACTGTTTTTGGATTAAGCATCTACTTACGTATGGGAAAGTGCCCAGACTGCCACTGCTCTTATCACTCCAAATATGTATAATCGTAGTCTGAGAAGGTTGGGGGAGAAGCCACTGTGGTCTGGGGGTTGAATATGCATTTTGCTGAACAACCTGAATCTCTTGATTGGGATGTTACAATCTGAAAAAAATCAATACCAGTTACAGCAAAATTGTCTTATTTGGCTAAGACTGTAAGTGCAAGTTCCAGCCCCACCCCTGCAAAAGAGAAATGGCATCAGACAAAACAAATGTTTAGGCATAGTAACTTTGGAAAATCATAACCAACCAAAAATGAAATATAACAACTGAGATTTAACAAAGTGATTAAGTTTGGTTAGATCTGTTGAACATTTGATAAAAGTTGGATCAAACTGGATGATTGATAGCTGGTCACCTTTGTGTTAGAGGGGAGTCATTAGATGCCTTCCGGCTCTATTATTTTTAACTTTAGTAACATCAAAGTTGCATTTATAATGTGTATAACCCATAATTCCCGGAATGGCCAGCTACTCAAATTCAAATGGGTGATGATCAGTGGTCTCTCTCCAACTTCAAACACTTTGCTCCTTCTTTTCCTACAAAAGGTAATTTTGAGATAATGCATTTTTCAGTAAAGAAATGAAGGATGAGCTTGGTTAGCCTTTTTCCTGTTCCTATCTTCCCATTTAAATTGCCCTTCCCCAGCTGGGAGGAAGAAATATCTTTTTGAGCTGACAGTCCTGGTGTTGCAACATGGATGCAGAGAACCCAGACTCCTATTCCTGTTCTGACTGCAGCCCCCTTTAGTCAGCCTACGTTCTATTCATGGTCCTGTTATATGTATCAGCTCAGATCAGCTCACAGAGAAAACGTATCAACTCAGATCAGCTCAGATCACCCTGAGAGAAAAGTCATAATATTACTATGCTCAATGAAGAGCCCAAGAACAAGGTATTCTCTAGGCATTATTTTATTCTCCACAAATCAAAAATATATTAGGACTCTAGATCATTCCACCAGTCATAAAGGAAACCCAGGAACTGGATCTATTGCTCAGTCCAAACCATTGCAAACTAAGTTTGTTAAATAGGGCAACTTTGACAATGATATCTTTCCTTTAATCAGCTAGTGCTCTTCCACTAGACTGGCTTATGTCAGCCACTCTGATACTACCTTTGCTATAAGCATGACAGCCTTGTGTTTCATTAACTACAACCTGCTCAATTCTTATTTCTGTGAGATCTTTTGCCCTTTGTCAGTCAGAGAAATATTTCCAAGGGTATATTTCTTTCACTTCAAACATCTTCAAAAGCCCAAAGGTTTTTATTTCAATCAAAACTGTTAGACTGTCTGAAAGTATTATGTCCCCCTTCTGCTTAGTGGACCAGGAAGACGTGTGAGAAAAAATGTTGTGAAGTTTGCAGAGTTTTGCGTGCCCTCTAGCCAATCAATTTGACCATAGCAATTTTGTTCACAAGCTGTGACACAAAATGAAATGTGTAGAAGACAGAAGATAGCAGAAGGCGAACAAGGGAAAAGAGGAGATGTGGCGGTATGCAAAGCATCTCACAGTAGAGATAACAGCAAAATGAAAAGTGAGGAAAAATTCATTTGGGAATTGGTCTGATAAAGGGTATGAGGAGCTTCCCAATATTCTATTATATGCCGCACGGACAATGTTCCTTGCTCCCAGGGCAGAGGAGATTATCTTATGTCTGATATGGGGCTTTATCTGCCAAAAACCATAAAAGAGTTTCCAGTAAGAATATTTCTTTGTAACACTTTGCCTGCCAAATATTCCAAGAGTTTAGAGGGGTAGAGGAATTATGCTTGTCTTTGAACTGGCAACAGAGGTGGGAACAGAGACCCTTACTCTTCCTTAAGGGAATTAGGAATTAACATCAATTTCAGAAAAGCTGTAGCCAATAAAATGTAAAGGCATCATAACTGACCCGTGGCTATAGATCAAGTGAAGAGTTTGGTCCTGTCAAATGTTGCTAATATCTCATTGTGAGAATGATCTGGTGATACTGTTTGTCCACAGTAGAATGAAGTACGGCAAGCCCAATGGCCCTCTTAAAGAACGGGTTAAGCAAATAAGAATACAATTCAGATAATGATCTTCCCCTCCTAGACCTGAAGATAGCCTTCCCCATCTCAATGCCCACCAGACGTATTCAGTCAATATATCCTGGAATTCCCAGGTTATTTCATGAAATGTCAATCCAAGAAAGTAGTTTTTCTGGGAGGCAGCATTTAAACTTAATGGCTCTTAAACTTTCCTGATGAGTGTTGTGGAGCAGTTCTTATCTGTTTGATAGCTGCTGCTCTAAAAGATAGTGAGCAGAAAAGTAATACAGTATTTATTTGTGATGGGCTTTCTAATCCATTAATGCTGAAATTGATTGTTGGTGTATTAGGAAGAAAAAAAAACTCAATAGCATTTCAGAATATGAAAATGTGTTTATTAGAATGAATGCAAAGTCCCTATTATGTTTGTAGTCCTAGAGAATGATTAATTTAGCATTTCTAATATATCTTGCCTCTGGAGGAATCTTATTTTTTTACCTATTTTTAGTTACAATATTTCATAGAATTAGATAATGCTCCCCAATATGCCTTCCGTTGGTTCTAGAGGAAAACCTAAATTAATTTTGCTTGTATTTGTTGATTGCTTGCTATATTTCTATGCTCTGTCTTACAAGGGCCCTGTTTCTTTTACTCAGATCCTAATATTGGCTTATATTTATATTTTTAAAGAGAATGATAACAGTAATAGAGCCGTTGCTGATATTTTTGTACTAATAACCCTTGCATGAAATGAACAGTACATACTTATTCAAAAGCTAGTCCTACATTCTTAAGATGGGCTTAGTCCCTTTTAAATGAGCACTGGTTGCATCTGAAGTTGGCCAGTTAAAAACTGCTTTGACATCATGCACAACTTTTATCCATTCTTTCCCCCACAAGGCAAGAGTTGTAGCCTAGACTTTTTCTGATGTAAATTTGTGCTTTGTTTTGGTGGTACAATATAATGAAATGTTACCTGCTGATATTGACTACCCATGCAGTCTTAACCACTGAGTAAATCCTAAAGATTAGCTATGAGTAAGATGCATTGCAGTCATTGGTAACAAGATACTAACTTAGGGTTCTGCTAAAACTTTCATTAGTAGGCCTGTGAAAGGGTGCAGTCATGCAATCAGCTGGAAAGATGTATGTAAAGTGTCCAAGCTAACAATTAACAGAGGCATGGCTGGGCCAGATGTTCAGAATGCAAAAACACATTGGAAAGAGCAGCATGATGAAAAGTTTACTAACGAGCAAAATGTTTATTTTTCTCCCTGTGTAGAGTGGCAGAATCATTTAGGTCAGGGTTCCTGTGCCCTGTGTCAATGAATGAGCATCAAAAATGTTAATAACATGTCCTCTATGTTCTTCAAATATAAGTTCTGCCTTAACTTTTTTATGTTAATGGGGTCTTAGGGATGGTAGTCCTCACGATGGTAGCTGGGACCGGAATTTCCATCACTAAATGGTGTGGTTGTAAAGTGTGACATCACATGACCGCATCGCTTGCCATTGATGGCAATCCCAGCATTCCCCACTGTCGTTGTTAACTGAATCCCACCAGTCATTAGCTGAGGACCCACCCTGATCTGAGCAACTCCTGGCTTGGTCTCTCCCAGCTCCAAGCCTTGCTTTCTTTTCAACTGCCCCCATCCGCCTGTTTCCTCCCCTATCTCTGTCCCTTTGGACACCTTATACTCTGCTGCCTATGCTGGCCTAGCCGCCCTGCAGTCCTCTGGCCCTGCCACCCTTGGCACCTTGTGCTCTGTTTGCCCTTCCAGCCTGCCGGCCTTGCTGCCCTGTGCTCACTGACCCCGATGCCCTGCTGGCCCTGCTGCTCCCAGCTGACCTTTGCCATCTTCCTCCCACTGCTGTCAATACATGCCCAACCTGGCCCTATGCAAGGCAGCTGCTGGCGCGCCAGGGCTTCTTCCCATGGCCTGGAGGCAGTGGCAGCCAGCTGAAACTGCTGAAGGACCCGAGCCTCTACTTGACGCCCAGCACCACCACTGCCACAGTGGTGCAGGGCAGCCCAAAGGGCAGAGATTCGGGGAGATAGGTGGGTGGGGGGAGTTGAAGTGCCCCTGTGGTTGTAAGTGTGGGCAGGCTGCCAAGTGCCTGAATTTTGATCACCTGGCTTGGGGGCACTGCTATGGCTGTAATCTTGGAGACTGGGTATAAGTACCATTTGTTCAGTGCTGCCATAACTTCGAATGGTCGCTAAATGAATAGTTATAACTCGAGGACTACCTGTATCTATAGTTGGATCCTATATAGTTTTTATAGTGGAACTGTACTTTCTGTAGATGTGTCTGATTATTAGCCAACAATGTGAACGAGAAAGGAGAATCACAGAAGAGATGATTGCCAAACATTGCCTTGCTCCATTCTTCCAGGGGAGATTTCTGTTGAATCTTAGTCCTACCCCCTTTTGCAAGTGGAAAAGAGCCTTCCATTCACAGAAGGGACATTCTAGATCCAATTTTATTCACATGTTCTTGCTAAATTTTGGCTTAATTAATAATTGTTTATTGAATAAACCACACACTAAAGCAAAAGCCAACAAACCATATTATGTCTTATTAGGGTGGGGGAACCTGCCTATAGCTAAGCATGGCTAAGCTGGATTGTTTTAAGATGATTCCTACTAGCTGAACTGCCAGTTCTATTATATCAATGTCTTTTTCCACCAATGGGGGAAAAAAACATCCTATTATATTTTCATAATAATTAGCATAAAATAGCACTTAACAAAGTCTCATACATTATCTCAGCACGTACATCATCTCAGATGTCACTTTATGACAGGCTGAAAATGATATGGAAGATTTCAAGTTAGTTGCTGCTCTTAGCTGCTACTATATAATTACTCTATTTATTATTATTAAAGGAGAATGTGAAGATAATTACTTTTAATATTGTAGCTAAAATTTGTGAGTAAAAATCTAAGTAACAGACCATTGATGATACGATGGAGAAAGAAATGTGGGAGTTGTCATGATGATGAGTAATGTCATCTTATGATTTTCTGATTAATAGTTGTCCAGCCAGCTTCATAAAAAAACTTTGTGAACACTATCTCCAATTGTGTCTAAGGGGTGTTAGACCACCTAGGAAATCCAGTGACTTGAGTTAGCCAATGGCTCTCTCAAGATGGGTTGTTGCCTTAGATGAAGGCCTCACACATTCCCATTCGATGTTCAGAAGATGACTATATTAGTAGTTCAATTTTAGTTCTGTGCTGGTTACCTCTACAGCACTTGAGGATAGTTGGCCAATTTAAGGAACACAGAGTAGGCTGCTTGCATCCTCACTTTCACTGTCTGCCTCCCAGGATCTGTTGCCTTAGATAGCTACCTCACTCTGCCTAATGATAGGGCCAACACTGCCTACTTTTTAGCTTTCTACATTAATCTAAACAAAGAACAATAATGGCTCATCTATATGGACACTGGAAGATTTCCATTAAGTAAGTCTTCCTATCTTGAAATACTTTTGTCACTCACAACTGTTAGTTCAGTTCTTTCATAATAAACATAAACTGTTCTTTGCTTAGAAACTTGGAAACACATATCTGTTGGAGCAGCAAGAACAGTATTGTATAAGTATATATCCATTAAAAAATCCAGACAGGACCTGAACTTAAATAGAGTTCATGTTTTTAAACTCCCTGTGACTGTAGAGCAAAAACGAATTAATATTTTTTTCCTATAGAATTTCTTTTTTCTTTAAACGTAACCTCTTCAACTGTAGACTTCTTAGTCATTTTCCACATACATTTTATTAATAAATGGCTGGATTTCGGGGTGACTTATAAACAACAGCCCATTGAGCATGCCTAGCCCCAGTTTGCTTTGGTTCCTGGGTAAGCATATCAGGGTGATGCCCAGCCAAACAATACAGCCCAAAGCAATAGATTTTCCTTCAGTCTGTCTACACCTGACCTCTGTTGGATGAATCTCGTGCAAGGTTTTGAACACTTTGAATAGTCTTCCCCACCTTGGGGCTTTCCAAGTGTATTGAGACCACTCCCAGATTTATTGCCAGCATGGCTGTTCTGGTTGTGAATTCTGGGACTTATGGTCTGGACAGCAGCAGGTTTGGAAAGGCTGACTTTAAATAATTACTTAGTGCTAACTTCCAGAGGAGAGGCTGTGTTAATCTGCTGCAGCAAAAACAATAAAGAGTACCATTTATGTGATGTAAATATGCTAAACCACTTGTATGCAAAGCCCAGTGGAATGGCTGAGAAATAGACTTCTCCTCTTACTTTTCACAAGTTCAAAATACTGAAAGGAGGCCTAAAATGTTCCAATTAGAATTCAGAAGTAGAACCTAGATGTGTTACCTAAGAGCCTCAATGGATTATTTGAACATTAGAATTTCAATGTGTGATCATGAATCAATGCTAATACTGAACAGTAATCAATTAGATTTCTTTTGTAAATTAGGTTTTGTTTTTCTTTTTTAAAACTAATAATGCCATGTTTCACAGCAAAGAGTAGATTTCAGAGAAATTTCTTATTCTGCGATTAGCTTATGCAAAGGTCACCTTAATGACTCAGTCTTAAGGAAAGCTGATGAGAAAAATGAAGCATTTCAGAGTAAGCATGTTTAGGGGAGCAAATGCAAGGTATTTCCATGATGAATGAAAGGTTTTCAAGGTTTCTTTTCCCGTTGGTTCATGCTGGAAAGAAATTGCATTAGTCTGTATCTCTAGCATGATCATTATTTCTTGTTAAAGTTCTGATTATATAATTACTTACTTGCCACCATATTTTTTGTTAAAAAGGCAAACATTTCAGGAACTGTAAATATGGCTTGCTACTCTTGTTACAAAACCTTTGTAAATCTTTGTATACAGAGGTAGCCGGATATGAATCTGGCTCAGCCCAATAACATTGTATTTGCCAGGATATTATGCTATTTTTTCAAAGTTACATAACTCAGTTATATTGAACAAGTTAATTATTATTGCCAGTTCAAGGAAAAGCCACAAGCCTTTTGTGTAGTATCTATTTCTAGTGGGTCATAGGACAATGAACATTAGAATCCTTTCCTCTTATTGATCACTGCAATATTATTAGCTGCTTCTCCCTCTATCTGTTGAGTGAATTCCAGAACAACCCTCTAATGCCACAGCCCTTGGGGACTAGAAAACAAGCACAAGGATAAGGCTGGGCATAATGAGGAAGCCTCTTGGGCATGATTGTCACTGGATGGGGAGAAAAGGAAGATTGGGGTTATGCTACTTCCAAGTCCAAAGGCAGGCATCAGTTGCGGGCACTTAATATGAAGCAAGGGATGGAGAGAAGGAGGCAGCTTCAGCACCGAAAGGCAGAGGACGAGGTGGCAGAAAAGGATTGCGTCCCTGGGGGGAAATATATGCAGAAGTAAAAATATTATAAGGCAAACATGCCCTCAAAAGGAAACCCTGATTGAGTGAAAAAAGTAGAATTGATGGAAAGTATGACTTCATACAGGGCTGCCATCAAGCTGAGGAGGTTTTTGGCAGGAGGAAGAAAATATGACTTGGGATTCAATAGATTTATCTGTCTTGTAATCCACCAAGAGCACTGTGGAAACAAAGTGTGGGAGACTCTTTACAGTACATTTGTCTCATATGGCCACCAGAGAAGATTGAGAAGCAGAGGGCATATTCCCTTTAACTCTCTCTCTGTCCCATTCTCCAAGGATGACAATCTATCTCCTTTACAAAAAGCAGTCCTATTCTTGAAGGGTTGTCTGGAGCAAAACTCGCTTAAAGATTTAAAAAAATCATAAAAAGACAGAGCACGAACTTTGGAGTTATTTATCAACAGTTGGTGTTTGGACAAATGTACAAATAGCCAATTTAATGGGACAGTCATTTTACTAGTTACACAGCAATAATTAAAACACTGTTTGCAGTGAGTCTTTTTTACACTTCATAGAGGAAGTTGCAAATTAGTTTAACACACTCCTTTGGATGACATATTTAAGGAGAAGAGGACCATGGTTGTAGTGTGATAATCAAATGTTAGAAAAAGCTGGGCAATGTTGGGGTTCAGGGGTTGCAACTCAATCTTTTAACTTTCAAAGAGCTATTCGAAGACTATTTGGTCATGCTGCCACATCCCTGGAAGGGCCATCGCTGATTTTTTTTCCCCAGCCAATATATTTGGCCTGTGAGAGAAAGATTTAAGGGTAAGAATGGAAGTAGGAGGAACAACCACTTTTAACTCCCACTCTTACAGGTCCTCCCACCCCCAAATGGGCCATTCTGTTGACAATATTGGCATATTGTTAAGGTGCTAGTATCTGAAAATAGAGTTTGGGGGGAAGTAATATACCTCATCTACTTTAACAGCAATATATAATGATAGTTTCTCACAGGCCAGCTTATCAAATCAAGGCCCCAGTATTCCAGCATATCCACGTATCTGGATGAGATGGTTTGCCTAAATCTGTTTCCAACTGACTCTGAAGCAATTAATAGATACTGCCTTATTCAACCTAATGGATTATCTGAAGCAGGAACTGGATAGAAGGAGGGTGTCCATGATGTATAATTTTATATGCCATTTGAAAGACAGAAATTCTTTGTATTGATATAAGTTTTGTTTATTATGGTTTTTAAATACTGATGGACTGGAACATCAGCCTTCATGAAAACACTATTCATTGCTGAATTGGCAAAAATGGTTGATGAATTTGAAGAGCAGCTAATGCGTGGAAAAATACTTTCTCTCTTTTGGTTATTTTCATCTGCAGTACAGATAACAAAGTTTCCAGGAAGCCTTATTTCTTTAAACATGAAATAGTGGCAAGCATTCATCCTGTAATTGCTTTTTAATGATGTTCCACATTTATTGTACAAATCCTAAACCCCTGAGATACTATAAACACCTTTGCAGTAAAATGTAGCCATGCTGCTGCCCTACATATTTTTAATGTACTAATGCTGAGGGAATGGTATTTGTCATAGCCTAAAGTAGATTTATGAAGACCCAGGTTTCTGTTTCAGGCTCTACAACAAACTTTCCCAGATGTGTTGAGATGACAACTCCTATGATTCCTAATCTACTGGACTAACAGTGAGGGAAGCTGGGAGATGTAATATCAGGACCACAGCTTTCCCATCCCTAAAGTATAGGCTTAGATCTAACTGGCCCAATTCAGGCTAATTCAGATTTAACTGGAGGTTGTTTATATATTCTAAATGTTAAAGTAAAAAAAAAGTAATTTTGATGAGCAGAACATCTAGAAATCCATGCCAAAAAAGTGACAAGCTGGCTTGCTCATTTACTCTGAGCCGTAGGAACAGTGTATATACAGTATATAAAACAGACAAATTTGGAAGATGTAATAAAAATGGAAACAAGAGTGAAATTGTGGCCAATCTTTGAACGGATCCCTTTTTTAATTCTCTAAGTTATCTAAGCTCCCCAAAAACACACTGATTTTTTCCCCATAAAACACAGAAGGCCCAAGATACTTTGGTGCCTGAGCCAAAAAAATTTCGTAACACACTCATTTGTGGAAAAGATAAAACAATTATTTTGAATAGTACAATTTTCCTTCTTAAAGTTATTAAAATTTGCTACCACTGTCTAGCAGTAAAGCCAACCTGTATATCAACTTTACAGTAGTATTTATTTATTTATTTATTTAAAATAAATATTTAAAAGATTCATATGGCGTCCATCTTGAGCAACTCTGGGTGGCTCACAACAACAATAAAACCAGTAAATAAAATAATCAAAAAGCAGTAAAAACAGTGAAACAATTTAATTTAACTCTTTCTAATACATTTTTCTCTCATAGAGCTGCCGTTCATAATCACCACACTCCTAGCAAGTCTGAACAGCTGTTGTAACCCCTGGATCTACATGCTTTTCACAGGCCATCTTTTCCATGACCTCTTGCACCGGTTCCTTTGTTGTTCTTCACGGTACTTAAAAGCTCGGCAAGGATGTGATCTGAGCGTCAGCAAGAAAAGCAACTCATCCACATTTGTTCTGAGTCTCAAAAGCTCCAGTCAAAGGAGTTTTACCCAGCCATCTACTGCATGAGCTACAGAGATCCAGCTGTCTACAGACTGTACTAAAATGTTTGGCTAGGATGGCTTTGGTGTATATCTACTTAAGAAAATGAGGCAAAGCTATATGGGTGCATGTGAGTCTGGGCATAAATACGTAATATACTGTATGTGTAAAAATGAGTATATGTACATGTGCAGGGTAAATGTTTATTGATACACAAGGTAATAGAAAGCTGGCTATAGTCTAAGTCATGATAAGTAATTTGGAACCTTCAAGATGTTTGAAGTTCCTACTCCTGTCTGGCCCAGGCAAATTAGTAATTCAAAATATTTGGAGAGCACTAGGTTTTCTACCTTTAAGCTAAATTATAGTTCCCATCCAAGGTTCTACCATTATGTTTATTAAAGTGATGGGTTCCACAGATTAACAAAGCCTACAAACTGAGCAACAGACTACACTTACAAAGAACAGGAATAAGAGGAAAAGACTGTCTCCTATTGTAAAGGCAGTGGAGCATAGGTCAAATGAATATGGTGGAACCTTCTGAGCCAAACTACACATAGAGCAGAATAACACTGTCAGTTTTTCTTGGACTGACCATTCAAACCACAACGAGCAATTCAAATCTTTATACACCCATCATTACATGAACTTGCAGTTATGTTATGACTAGTCATGGAGAAAGATTAGGGGAGCCCAACATAATACCAAAAACTATATTTGAGGAGGAAGCAATAACTTCTGAAACTAAAATGGACTTTTACAGATATTCCATTTTTTCTAGTGTCATCATTCAAATTTTTTACCAACGTTCCATTGTGAAAGATCAGCTCCTCAAGATTGTCAGTATAACTTTGTGCTGTCACTCATCAACTGTTGGCAAATATAATACAGCAGAGTTTATAGAGAATGCAGACAGTGTCTTTGTGAGAAGAACACCAGCTAGCCCATCTTTACTGAGCACTCTTGCAGAACCTAGTCAGAAGGGGAACGTTGGGAGGCAGCTTTAAGGTACACTTTCAATTTTCAGTAGACAACAATGACACCTATCACTGCCCTTGTCAACAGCTGATATATTCTACAGCATGACCCAGAATCCCTTTAACTTGCAGAAAACACTCTGTGTTTTTTGATGTGATAAACAATATTCCTACAAGTGACCAGTGATCAGTACTTTCTGCTATTAAACACCATTGCATGTCAGTCATCAACTGTTACCGCAGAAGGTATCAAATGTTTAGCCCAGACAAAAGGAAAATTAAGAGTAGATAGTATAGAAAACTGTCAAAGATCTCAACAGCTATCACATAGAACATGGAGCAGATTTATATTCAGTAGTTCAAAAAGTCAGGACTACCAAAAATGGGTGGGGATGGGAGAGAAACCATTTTTGGCTAAACATCAAGAAAAACTTCCTAATGTTATGACAGGGGAATTAATTATCTCTGGAGATGTTGAGCACTGAAATACTTCAATTATCTCTGGAAGTATTTAAGCAGAGAGGCTCCAGATGTATTCTCCTTTGAACAGTAATGTATGTAGATGATTTTGGGGGTTCCTTGCAGCTCTAATATACTATGATTCTACAAATTATTGAAGTGAGGTATTACTCAATTTTTAATACAGGCATCAGACAATGTTTAGAGACTATCTGAGCATCCATCAAAATCTGAAAATTGAAATTAAATGTTATTCTAGAAGTTTTCCATTTGCTACCTAATATAATTCAACTCTGGAGAATCTGCACCTTTGATTCTACTGCATGTATTATTGACTAAAACTTTTCACGTCTGCGAATGAATCTGAGGATGTTTTAGCTGCATTGCACCAGATTTTGCTTTTCAATTGTAAATGAGCCAAAGGGATGGTATATGGGAGACTTTTAAAAATTATTATGTTGACAATACTATATTAAGTGTAGTAGTCCTTGTTTAATGATGGCTGTTGGGATTGGAATTGCCATTGCTAAGCAATGTGATCATAAAGCGCAAGGTGATGTAGTGACAGCAGCTCCGGCAGTCCCAGCTGCCGTTGTTAAGTGACAACTACACGGGTTGTTAAGCAAGGACCTCATGTGACCGTGACTTCCAATTTCCTGCCGGCTTCCCCACTGACTTTGTTTATGGGAAGTCGGAAGAGTACGTTGGAAATCGCAATCATGTGATTCTGGCTTACTGCGATGTCATAATTGCAAGAAGGATGCCAAGTGCCTAGATCATAACCACATGACTGCATGGACATTGTGATGGCTGGAACTCTGAGGACTGGTTATAACTACCACTTGGTCAGCACCATTGTAAGTTTGAACATTCACTGAAGAAGTGGTCATTAAATGAGGACCACCTGTATTGCCTAATGGAGGGTCTCAGCAGCAGTTCAGAATAGATCAGGATCCTGTCCAGTGAGCCCCAGTTCCCAACAGCCATAGCAGGCATGATGTGGAATGCTAGAAGCTAAGGGTCACATGCTCTCAGCATGTCTAAGCCCTTGTAACAGCTGATTTACTTAAGGACGTGAATTGGACCAGTTGGGTGATAGATCTATTGCCTTCTTCAGGAGTTGCTTCAGTGAGACTTTTGCATTTTTTAGAATTATTCAGGAAAAGCTACATATTTAATACAAGTAATCCCATTTACTATGACTAATAGCAGTAAATAATAGACCTCTGTCCTTTTTGTACAGTATATACCCACACAGTTAAGGAAAACCCTGGAAAATATTCTGAAATTCAGAATTTGGTCAGTTGATTTTAATGAGGAAAAATTTTGCAAACTGAAGGCTGTGGGATGGACCTGAGAAACACGAGCAGAAAGAAGCTAGCAGAAAGGCATTTGCCACCACAGAATCCATGTAGCATCATGATTGAGGATTTGAAATAGGAATGGGGACACCTGGTTCAAATCCACCCTCTGATACAAATGCACCCAAATGGGTGATTTGGAGCCAGTCATTTTCTCAGCCTTATTTTTGTTCCCAACATCCCTTTTATGGCTGGAGGGGATGGTGTGTGTGAGTGGAACTGCGGTGGGAAGGGAGATTGTCCTACTTCAGGCAGAGGCAGAGTTTCATCCCATTTCATGCTTCTCCTACCCTTCAGAGAAGTTATTAGTCAATGAAGGAAGAGACAGTGAGAAGAGGAGGTGCAACCTTACCTTTTGCAACCTTCCTTTTGCTCAAAGTTCTCAGGAACCAATCCCTTGTCTAAAAAAATCATGTTCACTGACTTTACTGTAGAAAACTTTGATTAATACTATGTGGCTATACGTTCCTTGCTGTTTAATTCACGCAGGTATTTTTTTCTGGAAAAAAAAATATTTGAAAAAAACTATGTATTTGATTAAATAGTTATCTTCTATTTTAAAGAGAGACAATCACAAATAAAAGAAGCAAATAGGTCCCAGGGGAAAAGGAAACTAAACTGTATTACACATGAAAAGTAAATATAAATATAAACTGTAAATAAATGTAAAATTATCATACCACCAAGGATACTTCATACTGTGCCTTTCTACAGAAGCATTCCCTTTGCATTTGTGTCTTTTCTTGTGTCATTTGATCAAAGACATTTCCAGATTCTCTGCCTGCTATGGAGTAAATCTGGCCACAATAAAGGAGGGAGGTGTTGGAAAGAGGGGGAATGGGAAGGAGACCAATGAAGAAATGGGCAGAAGAAAAAAAAATACATGTAAGTTTAGAAGTTTTCTGGACAATGTTTAATTAACACAGAGATAGTAGATGCATTTACTGTTCTGGTAACCTAGGTGCAAGTTACAACCAAACATGAATAGTTTTGTTTAGGTGACACATCCAAAGCACTCCCAAAGTAGACAAAAAAATATTAAAGTAGTTAATATTCAAATAAGAATAATTTCTATCACTATTGAGTAAAGATGCTAAGATTACGGACCCTTAACTGTTACCTATAATAATACTAAAGGCTACTCAATTGCTTTCCAATAGGAAGAGGAATCACAACAGCTACCATGGGGCAGAAAAAAAGATATTGACTGGCCACATCAGAAGATCAGGATAGTAAGAATTTAAGCCAGCCCTAGAAGGTAAACTGAGTTCACACATTTTCATAAACCATGATTCAATATAATAGTTTAACTATAATGGCTGATTCAATGGTTTATAAACCACATTGGCTGTGTTCACACATCTGACTGTGTCAAAACCAAATTAACTATTGATTCATTGATTATCTACCATCAAGTCATTTTTGACTCCTAGCGACCACATAAATAGATTTTCTCCATGAACCATATTAACTATATGGTTATTATTATAATTAAACTATTAACTATATTATAGCTTAAAGTGAAGTATAAATCTAGCCATTGAGATATGTGCCTTTATTTGCAATCTGCATCTGCAACTGGGGTTTAAGAGTACTGGAGTTTTGCAAATAAGGCACATAATCTGGGATGCAGCGTCTTGGATTTAATTTTCATTTGTTTAGCCTGATGCCTCTTAACATTTTTATTGGCTGACTCCCCACAGCAACAGGTGGAAGGAATGTATCAGCAACCTGTGCATCCACAAACAATCCTTTTGAAATGCCAAGCATGCTTAATCTTCTGCCTATTTGAAAACAGTCCCAAGTGTTACATGTGCTCATTTTCAGGATTCTTTTTAATTAACATAGAGATAGTATAGGCATTTCATTAGTGTGATGCTAGTGTATATATTTCTTTTGGCCAGTTGATGGAAGTAGAATGATCATGAAGTAATTAGCACTCAGTATGCTACCACCATGGATTATTCAGTAATCAGTTACATTCTTTATATTTTTGTCCCTTAGATAGATTTGCTTGTGGAAACCTTGGTGAATGAGGTGCTGAAGAAGAAGCAGGCTTCTGATGTCATGTTGGAATACAAAGAACTTGTTTGCTCCAGTGTAGGCTAATAAATGAGAGATATGGATTATCACATATATTCTTTAAATGGAATCATACAGCTGGAATTGATTGTAGGGAGCATCTAGTCCAACTCAGGGCATGAGCCACTAGACCATTTCTGATCTTTTTGTTAGAAGCCTTCAGCTTTTCTGTCAGAGATTGTACAGTTCTTGTACACTACTTTGGTTATGTTTCCATCCTTCCATTTCCTGTACATACTCTTTTTTCTCTTCCAGCATTTTAAAGAATTCCTCGTGTATCTGCCCTGGTCTTTTTCTATTTCCCCCATTTTTCCTTCTTGTGGGGATTGCAATTTCACCTTCATTGTCTCATTTTTCCCATTCTTTCTGGATATTTTTATCCTTCAAGACTTTAAGACGTTGGATCTGACCTACCTTCCTTTGGAGTTCATCAAAATCCACTTTTCTGAAGTCCAGTATGCTGATCTGACTCTTCTCAGATCTTCCTTCTCTGGATATCACAAATTCCAGGATAACACATCCACTTTCCCTCAGGGTGCCAGTTACCTACACTTCTTCAAACAGTTCCTCCCTCTTGGTGAAGATTACATCAGGCTTATTCTTTCTTCCACTTTGTGACAGTTGAAATTATCAGCAAGAGAGGACAAGAATTCATTAGATCTCTGTCTCTTGGCAGATTTTAACTCTCAACAGACATCAGGATAATTGATATCTTCTGTTATGACTATTGCATGCCTCTTTGAAATTCTGATCATCTGATGCAAAAAAACTTTATCAGTATCTTTCACCTGCCCAAATTATGGGCAGGGAATCTATGCTAAATTCCCATGATAATATCACTTTCACTTAACATACTCCTTTTATTCTTACACAGATACTTTCAGCAAGATTCCAATGTTCTGATTTCTTGCAAGTATATTTTTCTGTTCAAATAATGTAAAGACACCACTTGGGTCTATTCCTTTTGAATTAAATTTTGATTCTGGGCTTTTGCCATCCTCCTCCTTTTTCTCTATTTAACACTCTCCTGATAAGATTGGTGAGATATCTGCCAAACATTTCCTTCCCAGCTTTTGTAAGATGTACCCAGGAGTCTTTCATGAATGTAACACAGGCCATTGTCATTGTCCAAACACTTCTCAGGAATACCATTTGCTTAGCTAGTGGATTTCCAGGATCCCGTTTTCCATTTTTACACCATGTGTCTCAGCTGAAAGTCTTGATGAAAAAACTACCTGTTCTTCCAGTTCCTTCACCATTCTTCACCAAGACCTTGTAGTCTGTAAAGATTCTATTGGTCTTCCTATCTGACATAAAGTCAGATAGGAATTGGAATTATGTATGCCCAATTCTAGATTACAGCATCAAGCAACTTCTTAATTTTCATATAGGTCTAGGGAGTAGCATGCTAGAAGAGGGGCAGGATGGAAGTGGACCACTGGCTATCTGTTGGTTCAATGAATGTATTTTAATAAGTTTCAAATCAAGTGGGGTGGGCAAGACTTTGGGTCAAGAATCCACGTGTGCTTTCCTCTGCGAAAGCCCTTTCTAGAAAGCAGGTGCTTTTACAGGAAGAATATAGTAATGAATTAAGTCCTAAGCCTATAATTTCCATTCTCTGGCTTTCAGGTTTCAGGAAAACCCATAATTCCTAGTCCTACACACATGGGGAAGGCCGATATTCCTTGCGCAAGGTGCTCAAGCATGCAATGGCTGATCAGATCCAGACATTCTTGGATGGAACCGATTTTCTAGATCCATTGAAATCAGGTTCGGGCCTGGTTTTGGCACTAAAACTGACTTGGCCACTCTTTTGCCTTGAAAGAGACAGGGAGAGATTGATTCTTCTGGACTATCAGTGGCTTTTGATACTACTGAACATTGTATCCTCCTGCAGCAATTTTCCAAATTAGGTGGAATGGCCTCAGAATAGTTCCACTAATTACCTCCATTACAAGAAGCTGATGCTTGGAATTCCTCCTTGACCCCCATGGTGCTTCTACTTTTGACGTCCATAAGGCTCTGTTTTATCCCTGTGTTATTCAACATCTACATGAAATTGTCTAAGGTCATTCTGAGATGTAAAGTTATTCAGTAAGTATTATACATGAAGGAGGAGGATATTTCAAAACTATCCTAGTAGCTTCCTTTCTCCAAAGTTTCCAATAATTATGATAGGCTGCCACCAGCCAGGCACCATCTGTCCAGCTGGGAATTTCTTATCCCTTCTACCCAGGACTTCTCTTCAGCAGACCTGAAGGTGCTTTCAAAGCCTAGAACTGCAAAATTGAAGTCTTGTGTCATAAGAACATAAGCAGTCCCCTGCTGGATGAGACCCTTGGCCCATCTAATCCAGCAGTCTGTTCTCACAGTGATCAACCAACCACACAAGGAAGCCCACTAGTCTCCCAGAATTTGGCCTTCACACTGCCATCAAAGCTAATATCCAGATCCCCATGACATCCATGAATAGGTCCAACCCTGTGTTAATCTTGAAGTGCAAATAGTAGCTATGTATCAGTGCAATCTTATATGTGGGAAAGGTTTTAATGAGAAACTGTTATAAAACCATTAAGCCAAATCTCTGGATATAAAAAGGAGTTTATTGAGGAAGGGGAATACAGGGCAAACAAGAGAAGGCAACAATCATACACACAGAATTCAACATAAAATCAATACAGTTAACCTTGCTAAACTACTTACTTATTATCTTCTTGAATAAGCTTTTAACTTCCTGTTACAGACAGGACAGTTGGAAAAGGATTATCTAGGCCTCCTGCTTGGATGTTCATAGGGGGGACTGTTCTTGTTCCTTCTTCTCTTTTCTCTGCTAGCTTTTTCTTGAGTGCTTCTCCCCACTCTTAGAGAAAATGGGATATAAGTGAAAGCCAAACTGATTGTTGTTTTGCCCAGGCAAGGACAATGTTCCATTTCTGATGCCCTGAGTCTAGTCAGCAAATAAGAAATTATTTAGGAATTGACGCCATCTTCCTAAAAACTCTTTATGGATTTGTAAAGGCATGATCTAGTTTTCAAAATTTCTGTCTTTGGATAGATAGGATTATATGGTTGAGGCTCTTTTTGGAAACAAAAGTTGGATTCCATTTATTTGGGTCTGTCAATATGAAATAGATGTTCAGGGTGCCATACCAAAATTAGGAGTTTGTCACACTATATTTATGACATCCAGGTCTATCTCTCTGTTTCATTGGGTGTAGGGAGTGACATTGCTAAAATAGTGCCTGGCTACAGTAATGGACTGGATGAAAGCCAACAAACTGAGGCCCAATCCAGACAAGATAGAGTAGCCACTAATGAATATTTATTTGTTCAGGTGGCTGTTGCTAAACTTGATCTGAGTGGGATTGCACTTCCCCTAAATGATCAAGTTCATAGCTTAGGGCTGCATCTAAACCCCTTATTGATATTACAGGCACAAGAGTCTCTGTGGTATGAAGAACCTTTAACTAGCCCAGGGTGATGCACCAGCTACAGTTCTACTTGGATGGTGATGGTCTCACTTCAGTAATCAATACCCTGGTATCTTGGGAAGAAACTACTGCAATATGTTATATGTGGGACTACCCTTGAAAACAGTTCAGAAACTTCATTTGGTATGGCAACAAGAATACTAACTGGAACTGGGCAAACTGAGAACATTGGTTCATACTGATTTTCAGTAGCTCCCAGTTCCTTTGTAATCTCATTTCAAGTTACTGATATTAAGCTATAAAGCCCCTTATGGCTTCGTACAACAATATTTAAACAATGACTCTTTTCATATGGTCCTCCTGTAACTAATTTCAATTCTGAAGTTCCTGAAGTAGAACTTTTCATTGATTACAGCTTTACCCAGTGAGATAAGCCTTAATTGTCTTTTCAGGACTAAGGAAAGACACTTGTATTATTCCAGTGTCATACTTCTATGATACTGTAAACTTCCTTATCGCTGCTTTTATTTCTATTTTATTGTTTATCATAGTGTTCATTTTATCTTGCATATTATATATAACATTTTAATGTATGGTTTGTAACAATTGTTTCAACATCTAGTTTATTGGTTCAGAATTTTATTGTAAGTTGGTTTGAGATTTTTAACAGGAAGCAGGTGAGTTTTAATAAATAGGCACACACATATTGTTAGCCTGTAAATCAGATGTCTGGATTTTCATGGCCATTGCTGACAATTCTGGGAGTTGAAATCCACATTTCTGGAGGGTACCCAGGTTGGGAAGGCAAACCATTGTAGTAATTGAATCCCATCTTTGAAATCTGCACACCACTTGCTTGCAAGGCCAATCCAAAGGGAATTATCATGCAGCTTGGGGGCCTCATCTCTAGTTGCATGTGCATTCATCCGTAATCTTGGGATCATACTGTAAATGTAAACCTGAGAATGAGGATTGCTATAAATCCTAATGTTAATTTGATAATGAGTCAAATGTGTACATTGTAGTCATAAGCCATCTACAGTTAAGATCTCTATATCCTAAAACAGTCCATTTATTCTTGCTCTGGGGAGAGAGCTGGACTAGAAGACCTCCAGAACCTCTTCCAACCCTATGATTCTGTGAATGTATGAAAATTATCTATGTGGTCACTAAGGGTCATCAATGCTTGATAGCATGAATCAATCAATCATGATTCCATAAGTACTATTTTCTGAAAGGGCTTGTCTAGTGTCCCATGTAAGTAAATTCCTCTGCCTATATTATAAACTACATCTGCAGAAAACGTTCATGGTTTTTCATTTGTCACATTATTCACGAGAAATCAATTTATCTTGTCTATGTAGAATTGTCTTTCTTAATGACATCCATGAAGAATTGGCATGAGAAATGAATACAGTAATCAAGTATAGATCTTAACAGGCGAGTCATGATGACCATTGCCTCTTCTTTGTAGCATTGCCCTGTAACAACATTTGTCCAATAGTCCAGCTATCTATAAATTTGATACAATTTTTATCTTTCCACTAGATTCTGAATACATGGAAGTCTTTGCATATCAAGATCTATATGAGAACGCTTCTCCATGGTGGACAGCCATACTGTATTGGTAGATGACCGATGTTATTAAGCTTGTCACAAGTAGAATTTTGATTTATATTGGAAGGACTCATTAGTGAATATTATTTTTTTTATTGGAGTCACCCAACTTGCTCATGGTAACTCCGGGTGGCTTACAGGAATAAACATCCCAAATACAAAACCCACTCCCCCCCCCCAACTATAATAACACATTTACACTAGCCATTTGATGGGCTCTGTATTGACCTGGGATCCCCAGGCCTGCTGGCAAAACCATGTCTTCAGGGCCTTGCGGAAGAGCATCAAGGTGGGGGCCAGTCTTATCTCTGCAGGGATGATGTTCCACACAGAGGGAGCCACCATGGAGAAGGGCCTTCTTCTTGGCCCTGCTTAGATGGACCTCCTTAATAGGGGGTACCCGTAACATACCCTGCCTCCCTGATCTGGTGGGGTGGGCAGATGAAACTGGGAAAAGGTGGTCCTTCAAATAACCTGGCCCCAAGCCATGTAAGGCTTTAAAGGTGATAACCAGCACCTTGAATTTGACCTGGAAGCAAATCGGCAGCCGATGCACCTCCCGCAAGAGAAGTGAAACATGTACAAATCTAGACTTGCACCGAACTATGCAGGACGCTGCATTCTGAACCAACTGAAGCTTCCGGATACTTTTCAAGGGCAGGCCCATATAGAGTGTATTACAGTAGTCAAGATGGGAGGTGACTAGGATGTGGGTGATTGTGAACGGGGCCTGTTGGTCCAGGAAAGGGCATAACTGGTGCACAACCCGCAGTTGCGCAAAGGCCCTCCTGGCCACGACTGCCACCTGCTCCTTGAGCAGGAGTTGTGAGTCCAGGAGAACTCCCAGATTATGCACTGGGTCTCTCTGGGGCAGTGCAACCCCCTCCAGGACCAAAGATGGCAATTCTCCATGGACCAAAGAACCCCAAACTCAGAGGCATTCTGTCTTGTCAGGGGTTCAGTTTCAACCTGTTGTTCCCCATCCAGACCTTAACAGCCCCCAGGCACTGCGAGAGGGAGGTCATGGCATTGCTTAACTCACCATGGGCTGAAATATACAGCTCATATATTAAATGGAGAATATATTCCATTTAATTCACTGAGGAAGATGTACATTGTATTCCGTATTATCCCTGCTCTAGGAATTGCTAACTTTGCAGATCTGAAAGGCATACTCTTTGATTTCCATCTATGCAGAGGGATATTTTGTAATAAGATCAAGACAGTCAACTATATGCCTTCAGCATGACATTCCCCTAAAAGAGTTCCTTCTGAAAAACTATCAAACTATTAACCTCTGGTTGGGCAATGAGCTTTTCCTGGCTTATTTATCACAAACTTTCTTGTTTTTAGATATTTATTATGTAGTAGAAAAGTGAAGTAAAAGAATAAAAATTACCGAAATTGCTTGCCATTACATATCTTAACAAAATAGTACACTTTCAAATAATGTACCGAGAGCAATTGAAATTGTAATACATGGAAATAGCTCAAGAATACTTCAACTTTGACTAGTTGAAGTACCTAGCTTTTTCATTTGCATAAAAATCCTCCTAACACTTGCCATTATGTTTCTATTTTGAATGGGAAAAACCCAGAGAAAGCACTCTTAAAAATGACACTTTTTCAAAGGAACAGTATGAAAGCAGCATTAGCTATGAACCTGCTCCCCATCTTCATTATTCACAATACTTCAGATATAGTATCTCTTGTGGAGGATTAAGATGCAAGCCAATGTCTAGATCTAATTGCTCAGTGAAAGAAGACCAGGCCTAAAAATAGCCAGCAGAGGCTGAAGCCCTTATAATAAGTTATGCAACTTAAGGAGAACTATAAAATTGGACAGAGAGAAAAGGAGACAGGTGAATCCTTATGGTGTCTGAATCGTTACTGCAAACCATATCTGATATTGGGAAAAGGCCATAGAATTAGAAAATGATCTCCTGCATGGTTGATACAATCAGTCCTAATCATTGTCTTCCACTATGTTGTGCTGGGAACTCATGCTTGATGCTAAAGCTATTAGTCTATGGCATTTCTCTGGAATTCATCTTATCACCCATGCTATTTAACATATTTGTGAGACTCCAAGATAAGCTGTCTGAAGATTGGGAGTTCAGTGCTACCCTAATGTTGTTGACATCTATTTATGCCCCTCCCCCTGCCCGATTTTACAAATTGTAATGCATGCTCCCTGGGGCTATTTTTGAAAAATGTTCAGAACTTCAATTGTTGAGAGTACTACAGCCAGCCTGGGGCCAATTACAGCCCTTCATGGCACAGGGCCTGGTTATTTGAAGGACCTTCTGTCTTTGGGTTTTGCCTATCTTATATGATCCAGCAGATTTAGCATGCTTCAGATCCTATCAATTAAATAGTGCCATCTGATGGGACTCAGGAAGTGGGTTACCACTGTTGCAGCACCCACCCTCCAGAACAATGCTCCTCCCCCAAGATTTATATGGTTCCCCACTTAGTTCCTATTCAAATAAGCTCTTAAAATCTGGCTCTTTCCTCAGGCCTTGGCCTAAAGTAGTATGTAGACGTCTTGTGGAATGTTTGATTTGATAGCCTTGGTGCATTTTTCCAGACATTTGTTCTTGTATAGTGTTGTATTACTCTGTTTTACTGTTTCATGCTGTATGCTGCCCAGAGTTGTGATAGAGTTGGGTAGCTTGTAAATTTAATGAATAAATTCCCTAATTGCAACACTTTGACTACAACAGCTTCATGCAGTGCTTTCTAGGAACAACTGAAAAAGCTGCTTTTGACTATAAAGCCATATAGGCCTTTGAAAGACTGTATGATCTCAAAAATAAAGTCATATAGGCCTCTCCAGGTGTTAAGGTACTCAGGAACACATGTACACTTATTTCCAGTTATTCCCTTTACATGATATCATATAAAGCCTCTCCAGGTAGAAATGCAGAACTTTGTATTCGAGAGGGCCCTCTTAAAAATCCCTAGCATCTTCTAAAGGAAAAAAGTGATCACTGGATGACGGTAGGCAACCGCTAAGCTAACTGCAGCCTAAGAAATGAAGGGGAGGTAACCGAAGCAGTTGCAGCTGGCTCACAACATTGTGATGAGGATGGATCCTCATTTTATTTTTAAATACCAAGGAGAGGGAACTTCTTCCAGTCTGGGTGCAGCCTGGTAAGCAGTGAAGAGGATGAGGGAAGAAAACAATACATTACAAATACAATACAAAATACTTTAATGACCAAGTTTAAAATATATACAAGGAATTTGTCTTCGGTGACGAACAGCAGGATCAACAGTGTGTTTGGATAGCAACAGAGAAATAATAAACAGTAACAATAACACTACACAGTAAAATAACTTTTTCAAAGGGATCAATCAATCCATAGAACACCAGCATCCTTTCTACCATTCCTCCCCTTTCAGCTTCCTAGATGATGCTGGGACGGAAAAAGTTCTTCCATCTTTCTAAAGTAGAAGCATGCAAGGATAGAAACTTGCTGCAGTATTCATCAGAGGTGCGTGTCAATCATCACATAACTGTTTTCTCAGGGAAAAGGGAACTTCCTTCCTTCCTATCATGGCCTCATAGTACTTATTTATTGAAGTACTATGAAGTACATCACCAGCTCCTGGCCTAAGTCAACCTGCATCAGTTAACAAAAGGACAACAAATTCAATAAAATGTGGTAAATCAAACAAGAAATAAGAATATAGTTTATGGAAGGAGAAAGGATGAGCAGAATGCAACCACAGCAGTCCTGGTATTTGACCCGGTGAGTGTTGTTTATTTCTATAGATGTCCTTTTTCAACCCACTTCTAAGTTTGGTGGTTTTCATTATAATGTCATTTTATTTGCATGTTATTGTTAGCTTTTTTGCCACTACGTACATTTAGTGGAAAGTACTGTAGAGTATCAATAGAGTAAAAGGAATAAATACATGAAAGCAGGCACCCAAGACTGATCAGTCTTGGGTGCCTGCTTTCATGTATTTATTCCTTTTATGATATGCAGAATGACAAAGATAATGTTGGCAAATATCACCCAAAAGCACCCCCAAGGTCATTTCCATGGTCACATACGTAGATCATTTCATGGCATGGCTTGGGTTAACACTGAGAAAACTGCCTCAGCTTTGAAAACAGCGAACCCATTTGGGCATATAATACAACAAGGCAGTGCATTCTTTGAAAATGATTCAAAAATGCTTTGGTGCTCATGTTGGCACACGGGCAGCTATCCATTAGAACAACTCAACTGCGGCCTTGAAAAAATACGCCCTTACCCTTTCTTTAACAGAACTGACTCTCTAAAAGAGTCACACCATTTTTTCAGTTTCACACAGAAGCCAGAAAAAAGAGGGGCTGCTTGAATGAATAGCAGAAACGTGCTGTGTTCTTCCAAATCATTTTCAAAGCATGCGCAGCCCTACAATATACAAGAATGGAAATGACACAAGCCACCTTTTCAAACCATTTGACAGAAGATACGCTATAAGGACTCATATGACAGAAAATTATAGCCAAAAAAAAAAAAGGAGACTTTGAACTGTTGTACTATTTCAACTTCCCATGCAGTTATTTCAAGACTGTTATTTGTCATTTCCTGGTATTTTATGCATGGAATGTATCATTATTTACCAAGTTATAACTGTAAATAGTGTGGGTGCAGAGGAATAAATTCCCTTTTTATGAAGCACCCGTGTGCCTTGCTGCTTGCAGATGTTTAAGGTTTAGTTCATTCGCTTTGAAGTCTCAAGATGCATGACTTTCTCCCTGTCAATGATCTTGAATGGCAGGGAGAAGACACCCCACCTATTAATCCCACCTATCCTTTTTATTGTTCAAAGATGGTTCTTTCTGTACCAAAACAGCCACTGAGAGAAAAGTAGAGAGTTTGGGAAAGTTTGGTATGGAATGACAGCTACAACACGGCCATCTCCCATGCTCTTGACTGCAGGGAGGTTATTCGCAAGAGTTGAGACCCCAAACAACAAATACAGCTAGTCCTGGCATTGACCCCCCCAGTAGGCCCTGAGCTGTAGGAGTCTGGTGGGGTGTGTGTATGGGAATAGCACAGTCTAATTGCTGGCATCTCTTCCCCCCACTAAAGCCTCACTGTCCTTGAGGTTGTGGGGGAGTTGGATAGCGTGGCCCAGCAATCAATTTATCACCCCAACATTTGGTGGCATTCCCCCAAGCCATGAGAGAGATGGAGATGCCCAGCCCAGCCAAAAAGTGCTCTCTCTAAGCAATGAAGGAAGTTGGGGGTGAGGTGGAATCTCAGTGAGAAAGCACAGCGGTTGTGGATGTGTAGGAACAGAGCGAGAGTTGGAGAGACAGAGAAATTTGGAGATGGAAGAAGACGTATGTTTGGAGGCGGCAGGACCAGCTTGACAGGAGGAAAAGGCCACCTGGTGCTAGAGCTCTGCTACAGCATTTGGAGCAGAACCAACAGCCCAAGACAGGTGAAACCATAGTAGCCAAACTAGCTCCCAACTTAGCCCCAGGAATATGTAGGTGAGCTGAGCCCTGCTAAAGTCTAAGGTAAAGCTCAGGCTTCTGGCATCTGCTGGGAAAGTGGGGAAGGAACTGAAGGAAAGCAACACCCATGAAGTCATAGTATCTGTAAGGTCTACACTGTCCGAATCCCAGTCCGGAAGAGTTCTCATGAAACCAGGCCTGGTTCGGATAAAATCTCCTTTATTGGATGGTACACGCAGCTCTAAGCAAAACATTGCTAAAACGAAAGCCCGCGTAACTTTCCCTCTACTTTTACCCCCTCTGCTCCCCCTTCTCCTTTGGTGCCAGATTTCTTTCTCACCGAGTCGTGGCCTTGTGAATTCCTCACCCTGATAACACCTCTCCTTCCTGGCCTTCGAGATGGCACCGGCTCTGTCTTCTTTCATTCCCCCCCCCCCCCCCGATTCTGCCCCAAATGGCAGAATCAAAGCAAGCAAACCCAGCATTTATTATCCCCAATAAATCAGTCCTCTTTTGGCTATTCCTTTAATTGCTGCAGGTTCTGACAGTACCTCCAGTCTCCATGAGGATCATATTTCAAAAGAATCAGTCTGGAAAGAAGGGAGGGAAGGAGGGAGGAAAGAAGAGAGAGGAAGAGGAAGAGGAAGAAAAAGAGAAAGAGAGAGAGAGAGAGAGAGAGAGAGCAAGCAAGCTCATCACATTCAAAATCACTCTTCCCTGTTTATAATTTAAAATATATTTTGGAGTTTCTCATTAACTCAGAGAACACACACCTATAGGAATCAAAGCAGTGGTAACACAAGCCAATAGGTATTAGTGAATTGGACCAGCAATTCTGATCCAAACTGTCAAGGGCTTAATGACCTTCTGAATGTTTTGTCCATACAACACAGTCCACTGAACCTTTACACCAGCATTTTGCCTCTGGCCTGGGGGGACAGCATCTTAAGAAGTGAATGTTTCCCACCAGTTCAAAGGCCATTTCATTTTAAGCTTTTTTTTTTTTTTTGGTATCCTTCTGGCTGTTGGCTTGGTTCTGGTGATAAATGTAATGAAATTAAATGCTGTGATCTCATTGATTACAGTAAATCCCTGGTGTCCTTCATTAAAATTTTGCATCCTCCCCACACTGATTTCAACCATCCTGGCTGATGAAAAGTTTTTAGAGACTTGAAGACTTTCACTATTGTGTGAAACTTAAAGGATTTTGGATTTTTTAAAAATTAATGTCAGCGTGTCAATCGTTGCCTGCCTATCTTTAAAGCTTGATTCCCAGGGGTTCCCATGGTGTGCATGTGTGTCAAAAAAGTCAAGATGGCAGCTATATTGCACAATCAAAGCCATGCCCTTTGTTACATGCCTTGTGTGTGCCATGCACATTACAAAGGTGCAGGGATTTGAATGTAGGGTCATCGCTGTAGCTGGCATGTTGACTTTTTTGACCCACTAAGATAGATTTCCTTCATGTCATTCAGATTGGTGGACTGGTTGTATCGAAGTTTATTGTGGTCTTATATTCTAACATATTTCTTAGCACTTTTTATAATATATTTATGTGTATCATGTTCACATATACAAAAAAGGGGGAGTGAATATATCAGCATTCATTGTGCAAACAAACAAAAAAAAGCTGATTTCATTGCATTCCTGTGCAAAATTTAGATGCAATTCAATTAAGCTGGAATATTTTATAGCCAAACGAAATGTACTAACAAGTCAAACGTTTCAGTTTATAACTTTGGATGACATTTAGTGGCATCTTTTGTTTTGATTTCTGATGCTGTAAGCCTGACTACATGGGCGTAGAGATAAAAAGGCAAAACGAGGAGGGGGAGATCAAACATATTCTCTATGAACAAAAGCCATTGAAAATAAAATCAATTTCATTTCCTTGTGAGGTAAATGCATTTAGAAGCAAACTTCAAAGGTAGGCAATTATGGCAAAATGTAATCCTAAAAGAAACCAGCCATATGGATGTCTCTGATGGTGCTCTAGAGATTAATACATCTGGTGATTAGACTTAAAAAGCAGGCTGGGGAGAACTTGGCACAACTCAACTTGGTTTTGGAGAGGAGGTGGTAAACCACTGAAGTTCAATGAATATGAAAGTGCAGATTTCTCAGGAATCATTTCCTCCTGCAGAAGAAAGCATCAAGAATTTCAAACCCCCAAGTAATATTAAGAGGAGCCCAGTTGCACCAGAGGTACTGCCAAGCTTGGTTATAGTTAACCCTCATCCTTATAAGAAATGAATCAGACTCTCAGAATCATAGGCTGCCACTCAGTCAGAAATTCTGAGGGAGAAAGTCTGAATCACTGGTTGTAACAAGTTTATGCATGGTGATGTGTAAGATGCTGAGAAATCAGGAAATAGTAATGCAGTGAAGGAATGACCTCTCTACTTCCTTGTCGGTACCATTTCCACAAGGAGGCATGAACAAACATCTGTAATAAACTCTGCCTGAAGTCATTCCATACATCATGTGTCCTCTCGTATGCTAATGTCTTTGGTTTTAAGAGCCCATTTAATTCCCTGGTCTGCATCTTTTCAGAATATAGTAGAAGGATTAAATATTTACATTTACACCCCAGGACGGTAATTCCCTTATCTCAGAAAACTAGCAAGTTAAGAATAAGGAGAGCCTAAATATTACTTTTTTTCTCAGCATACTAGATTTTTACAGAGTAATAGATCTTGATTAGGAGATTCCAAGTCACCTTTATTATCTGTAGCTTTGTTGCTCACAGTTTCGTCCAGTTAAAAAGTACAGACCTCTCTCTCTATGGCAAAGTTTCACATAACAGTGGGATTTGGTGTGTTTTACTGGTGAATGGCTTTTATGCACATATAAAGTACTTTCTTCATAGTCTCATTACCTGTAGTCTTGCTAATGTCAGGCATTTGAGTATATCAAGGACTCTCTCAAATTACCAAGGCCGCTTGTATTCAGTTTTGGGCAATCTTAGGATGGCTGTAGCACGTAGTTTTCAAAGCAAATATATTGATTCTTGCATTTATTTTGCATATCTACATATTGGATCTAAACTCTTTTTATTATAATTCTGCAGAAGACAAGAAAGTTACCCAAAACGGGAAAAAATGCAGTACCATTTCCTAAGGTTAAGAAAAGGACTTTTAAAGTGTCCCTATGAGGTATATTAAATTAATTCTTTTCTCACAGGCTGCAGTCATTAAATAAATCACTTCACTTACAAATGGTGCAGCACTTCAGCGGCTTTGAATATTTTCTTGGGCACCTTATGAAGAGTACTTTTTTAATTTTGAGGACTAAATTAGCTTTAATGTTAAGAATACATTTTAACATGGTTGAGGATGGGACTTTCAATCTTGTTCTTGCAATTTAAATTGGGACAAAAGAAGGTTTCTTGTGACCTCTTTCCAGCGAAAGTGTGAATTTCCATCCTGTCCACTTTCAGTCTTTCTGTGTGAATTTTAATATTGAAGTCATACTTTCTTCCTCGATTCTCTCTTCCCAATAGACATCTGAGACTGTTGCTTCTCCCAGTTTTCACTTAATGATCTGACATTATGTGACCTGCATAAGAAGAATCAGATGGAACAATCTTATTTTAAAAAAAGAACAATGTTCTTGTTTATAGCTCTATTTTTGTTGCAAAATATTGGAAAACATCAAACTGCCAATGGACAGTTGCACTGGAAGTGCTCTGCAAATCTTGGTGATGATAACTATTTCTTTCAAAAGTCCCTGGGAAAGTAAACAACCAGTACTCATGGACAAGTGGAAACCATTTAATGAAGTAATGTTTTTCCTTTTTAAACTGTTAAATAAAACATAGCAAATATCACTATCTCCAAATTTGCCAAGGTTTTTGGAAACCAGACTTTTTATTTGCCATCATACAGCATAGCAAGTTTCTCTGCTAACTGGCACCCAGAATGGATAAATTCATGACATGATGGGTGCAATTTGCTTGATGTGGAATACAGATGTGTGAAATTAGCCATGAGGATGCAACCTCAATAGAAGAGATGTAAATCTGACTACTTCTTCCTCTCCTTGGATGACTTCACCTCTTTGTCTCCTACTCATTGCATTGGACCTCCTCTCCTTTTTCTTTGGTGGCTACATTTTTAAAACCTCAGCAATTGTCTCTATGTTACCAATAGCCATATTTTTCCATCCTTATTTCTTCCCTCTGTCTAATCACGGGTGGTGGCGGCAATTACTTCTAGTTGACAGTGAAAGTGCTATCAGTTAAGAAGTTATTGTGCAGGTCTTCTTTTTCTCTTTAACATTTTTTTTTTTTTGCTAAGAAAAGCAGTAAAAGTCACAAAAAGGGTTACAAATGGAAGACAATGCTGCCTGGACCTCACATAAATTTTTGTGAAGGAGTGGGTCTTGAATTATAAAAGCCTCATCTGGAAGCTGTTCCAATACTAGTTTATTTCTGTTACAGCTAGAAATCAAAGAAATCACAGTTTAGCATATAATGAGGTGCTGGACTAGAACCTAATAGTCTTTTGGAAGAGTTCCCAAAGATAATGACAAAATAATCAAACACAAAACTAAATAATAATGAAATTGCTAAAACTACAGTCTTATATTTTATCAGAAGTAAGTCCAATTGTATTGGGGGGGGGGGAGGTTATCTCTAGGAAGCATCTATAGATTGTAGTCTTAGCCTAAATTGATTTATGGATTCCCCAAATCATAAATCATCATAAATCATAAAGAGTAAAAAGGCTTAGCAAAAACATAATTAAATATTCTATGAAATTGCTTCATAGTCATGTTCCCAAGCTTATATCTAAGCCACTTCCTTTTCCTCTTTCCTATTAATTTAATTTAGTCACAAAAGTTGCTATAAGCTGTGAAACATCCATCTCTATTAATTGTCCCATGAAAGCAGGTATCCAACTGTGCATAGTTCTCATTTTGATGTTGTTTGCTACAAATGCTAATAACAGGTGCAGCTATTAGTCTTTCCCTTGCCTGTATGCCATCCAAGAGAGAGTAGTGAATTAGGGAAATCAGAATTAGTGTGGCATATTCCTGTATAATGGAATATTATTTGTATTGAGCTTTTAGTAGCAAAAGCAGCATCTCAACAATCTGTTTTCATTTACACATATAGCCAGCTTCTAGCTCATATGAATCTGGAAAGAAAGGACTTTTTGTGACTTCCTGTTTTACAGACAGAGCCCTTGGGCTCTGCATACAATTACTCTCTTCCCATGGCCTTCAGGCATTTTTCCTGTCTCCTACATCTTATTTTGCACTGAACCTTTTCCACTGCAGATTAAGAAGCTCTTTCCCTAGAGAGGTGTGACTGATCCTTCTCTTTACAACTTCACTTGAGCGTACAACTCAAACATTCTATTAAGCATTGGGTGTATGTTCTTTTTCTTCCTGTCTTTCGCCTACTATTGGATTTATTATATTATATGGATTGTTGTGGTTCAATTATTGTACTTTAGTGGTGGTCTTGTAATAACTTCAGATAAAACTACCAAGAATTTTATTTATAGCACTTTGAGAATAACCCCCCCCAAAAAAAAGCCCAGTACAAAAAAAAAATGAAGCTAGACAAGTGAATTCCTAAGTGAAATAAAATATAGTAAATACGTGCAGGCGTGAGATATGGCTTTCCTTCTAGATTTTGCCATCTACCAATGACAGTGCAATTTAGAATTTCCTTAGAAAGCTATTGCACAAAACTCACTTTTACTGCTCACTTTCCGACTCTTTGCCCTTGATTTCTATCTGATCAAAGCTCCTAGGATCTCTCTCTCTTTTTCTGCAGCAGAGTAATGATCTGCACAGATTAATCTCTAATCTATGTGTTCTTTCTATCTCTGAGAATCTTCTTTCACTACCCTGTCCTCCAATTTCTTTGCTATAAATCTTGCACTGTGTAAATCAAGCATAAATATATAAGAATCAAAGAACAGCAGTATAATAAGATCTCAGGATATTCTACAACCTCATTTCTATATAATGATTACCCATCACAGTATACCTGAATTCCTTTATGGTTGGTACACAGTGACATTGAATTCAAAATCCATATAAATAGACAAAAGAAGAAGAAGATATTTATACTGTGAGTCACACTACATTCCACTGGGAATTCTTTCCATCAGTGCTCAAGTGTCGTTCTATTAATATACTCAGCACAGAGGTTGCACAAAACACCTACCTGAGTATCAGCTTCATCAATGTGTTTTGAGGTTTTCTTCTCCAAGCCCTTTTCTTATCTGTGAAAATCCTTTATTGCATTCTTTGCAAGGCTTTATGATCTTCTGACAGTTTTTTAGACTATTGAACTGTATATGTTGTCTTAAATGATTCAGACCTTCCCCAGCTTAGGGAAAATCAATCAAACAAATAAAAAGCCACCAAAAAGTTGCATACAGGAAATACATGGAACTTTGTGATCTTTTCACCTTTTCCAAAAACAGCCTCCCTCTGAACAGCCGCAGGCAGCTGCATCATACAATCCAGTCAAAATTTGCTGTTAAACTTGTTTCCTGCTGCTTAGCTGTATTTCTTCCACCCTGGACAGGAAGAGGGAGATAACAATGTATTGCCCACAGAGGAATTCAGTCCAGCTGTATTCAGAGAATGCAATCTGTGTATGTTAGTTAATTATAGGAATATATTTAAATTCATTACTTCCATGTAGTTTCCTTGGAAAGAATACATAAGTGGCTTTCTTCCAGGATGGGTTTCCATCTTCCCAGTGTGCTCCACAACCTTAGGATTTCCTACGGTTCTCCACTGCAAGGATGAATCAACTCTGACCCTGGTTAGCGTTCTCAAGATCAGTCGGTGTTGGTTAGCTGCAATGGTCTTATGTGATCTTTATTGAATGCTGGACCCTTTAAACGGTGCAAACCAGCAGATGATGTTGGAAGTAGGCAATGACGCACTCCTGGAATTGCCCAAATTCTTGTTTGACAGATGAAATTTGGACTCACTGCCTGGAAAACTCTTTAAGAAGAGTATAATAAAAGTTCCATGAATATTTTTATAAAAAGCACAGCCTGGAAGAACCTGGTTCACTGTCTTCATCTTGGCAGTCGCACAAGGGCAGAAACATTGCTCAAATGTGATGTTCTGAGATTTGCCTATCATTAGCACCGAGGATAATGTTCAGCTTTTAATTAGGTTAACATATAAGCTCTATGATGTTTCAACACATAGGGAAAGGTAGGTGGCAGAGGCAAAGCTGTTATTAACCAGCCCTGCAAACAGGTAACTGGGAATCAAAATCTTATCCTTTTTAGATCTGAATTTCATATATAATATGTTTTTCCCCCAAATTTTATTTTATTTTTATTTTATTAAATTTCAAGGCTGCTTAACTCCAGACAGCTCTGGAAGGCTTACATGTTAAAGGTCAAGAACCACACAAAGAAAAGGGATAACAGGTCACCTTACATTGGTTTGTAAGAATAGAAGAGTAGAAGAAGTTTGTGCAACAAAGAAAAAGGAAGTGGTGCCAGTGGTTGTTAGACCTGCAGGTGCAAGTTTGGATCCTTTCAAAGATCAGCTGTTGCTTGTGAGGAGGTCAGTGCTAGTCAGGACTTCTCTCATTTTCCTTTCCTTTCCAGTTTCCTTCTTACTTCACCTGCATCCAGTTTTCTTTTACCTACTTTTTCTAGGGCATTTAGATCTTTTCCCCATTCTGTCCCCCCGCCCTTTTTATTTCTTTTGCTCTTTCTGCTGGAAGTATAGATATATGTTTTTGTCTGGTGTCTATGCTAGAAAAAGAAAGTTAATATATGCAGATGGGGAAGAGATTAATTCCTTTCATGTGTGGCAATACCCAGCACTGAGATTCGATCTGAGGGAGGAGAAGGGAAGGTATTCCCATGGTCATTATAGGCAAATCTATTGTTTGATGCCTTTTCCCTCCTGATTCTAGGATATACTTGTTATAATGTAAGAGAGGATCTGTTTGTTAACATTTTTTCTTTTACCATTTTTTTTCCATAGGGAAAGGGAAGAAGAAAAACCAAACTGGCAATAGAGATCAGAGGATAATACAATGCTAGGCAAAAAAGAAAAAAAAAGGGAGGGGGTTAAGGTAAGGCAAAATCCAAAAATAGTTCCATAAAGGAAATTCTTGTATTAGAAAACATAGAACAAATTTCTAAAGTTCTAGTAGAAACCCAAAGAGCAATGCAGTCTGTGCTTGCCTTCTTGACTTTTATCACTGACATTAAAGAAAAGAAAAATATTGAAGACAATCTCAAAGCCGTAAACTTACTCTCATTTCACAGCAGTCCTTAGGAACAGTGGCATTTTACATAATAAGGCACCCAAAAAATTATTCATCCGAATGTTCTCTCTCCCATTTTAAATGGCTACCATGTTAGATTTCTGAACATTGTATTTTTTAAAAAGCTACAACTGGATGGCTCTATTGTCAATCAAAATTATTGACCTCCTGTTGAGAGATGACTCTTTATAAGCCAAGACATAGATCAGAGTTTCAAAGTTCACACATGCTTTCAATTTGTCTCTTGAAGGGCAATTTAAGCAAGTCGACTTTCAATTATGGCTTCTCAGAGCAGACAAACAGGGGATTAAGTAGTCAGTTATTCACTCAGTTTTGAACGTTCCTTTCTTTGTTCTGGGAAGTTAGAGTTGGGTATGGCACGAGAATCATAAAAGTAAGTTGAATGCATTGAGAATGTATGCATAAGACGTGTGTATGGTAAAAGAAGAAGAGATGTGGTCAAGAAAGGATGGGAGCAGAATGAAGGTGGACTGGATACCAAATTGAGTGACCAGTACAACAGAAGTACATTGAAGTGATTTGAGCGTATAGAGAGAATGCATGAAGATTGAATCACAAATCAAATATATAAAGAATGAATGGATCAGGTGAAATGGGAAGGCTAGGAAGCTGCAGTTTCATGGACTTCATGAGATCCTAAAAAAAGAAAAAAAAAAGGCAAGAAGTTTAAAGAATAAAAGTGTGTGAAGCTTTTGATATATGGATGTGGTAGAGGCGAGGATGGTTCACAAGGTATTGTAGGATTTGGGGGGGGGGGGTTGTAGACAATGCTGTTGGTGTATCTTAGATTTCCTTAGATTTCCTTTTCAGGTCTCTTCTCCTTCCTGTAATATATTTTGCTCACAACTCATCACTCTCTTTCTGTGCTTTGCTTAATTCTGCTTCCAAAAAAGAAAATGGAATGGTGGGCTTGTACATATGTATATAGCAGTCTCAAAAATATGCAGTTCTTAAGAACATGAAATGCTGGAAATGGCTGGTTTTGTTTTGCTTTTTTTTCTTTTTGAGATCACACTGATTAAATTTATTTTGCTTACTGAATCATGAGGTATATTTTAAAATCTTGCTAGACTTCTGAAAGAGTATCACTATGTTTATTTATTTATTTTAATTTCTATACCACCTTTTCTTCAGATAAATTTACAAGAAAATAATACCATTAAAAAAAAAAACTATCACAATTAAACCATCAGTTCTGAAGCTGGACAAAGACAATCATATTCCTCCCTCCCCATTTTTTTTTTTTTAAAGAAAAGCAATATAACAGATTGGTATGGTTGTTACTGTACAAATTCCTAGGGAAAAGTGACAAAGTTGAAAAAAGGTCTGCAAGTATTCTGGATAAATAAGTGGTAGATCTCAAAGAAGCACTAACAAAGCTGCTAATATTTAAAAGAGGTTTAAAAAAATATTAAGAACAGTTTGCCTGCATTCCACTACTACTGAATTTTAAGCATGACATTTGTTTTTTCATATAATTTTTATTAAAGATTTTTTAAAAGGAAGATAAAAACTAATACAAACTAATATAAAATAAGAAAAGGAAACGAAAACGAAAACGAAAGAAATCAAAGAGAATGCTAAAAGTGCAAGAAAGGAAAAAAGTAAAAGAAAAATAGAAAAGAAAGAAAAAAGATACAAAGAAGTAGCTTCCTCTTTACAGCAGTTATAAGTACAATTATAAATTTACCTCTTACTCTATGGTTACCATGTAACCCTCTTCTTTCTATAATCTATCCTGCCTAATCATCAATATCATAAATCATAAGTTCATTTTTTTCTGTTTCACACAAGAAGTCTATAAGGGGTTTCCGGTTAGCAATAAACGTAGATATCGTCTTTTCTCTGATCAAAGAAGTCAATTTAGCCATCTCAGCAAGTTCCATCATCTTCACCAACCGTTCCTCCATTGTGGGTAATGCCAAATCTTTCCATCTTTGTGCATACAATAATCTCGTTCCAGTTATCATGTACAAAAACAAAGTTCCATAACTTTTTTCCAACTGTTTGTCCATCAATCCCAAAAGAAAAACCTCTGGTCTCAATTGCATGTTAATCTTTAAAATACCCAGAGTCACTTTTTGTGAGATGGGCAGCCCTATAAATTTGATTGATAAATAAATAAATAAAATCCCTGGATAAGTGTATCTATTTGAATCCAGAATTTTCTAGCTTTTTTATATGTCCACCAAACATGATAAAATGTCCCTTCTTGTTGTTCACATTTCCAACATAAATTTGAAGTGCCTTTATACATCCGAGACCATTTCTCTGGTGACACAGACCGATGGTATGTAATTTTATAAAAATTCTCTTTAAGATTATAACGTAGTGTAAATTTCAATCCTTTCAGCACATATTTTCCCATTTTTCCATGTGTATATTATAAACACAATTTTTAGCCCACTTTATCATACATTCTTTCACTTCTTCTGTTTCAAATTTCAATAAAAGTTTATACGTTTTAGCAATTACATGTTCATTTGTGCACAATTCTATTGCAAGCTTAGTCTTACAATGTTCAAAACCATAAATCCTTTTTTCTGCTTTAAGTATTTCTAATAAATTTTAAGCATGACATTTGTTCTGTCATAAAAATTTAAATATCTCAAGAAGTCCCAGCATAAGTAATCCTTGGAGGTTATATGCACTAGATTAACGTAACCAAATACCATACTTAATTTTCTGTTAGAAAGTGCAGAATTCTGCTGAAAGTAATAGATTATGTAAACAGCTTTGCCCTAGGTAGAAAAGTAATCAGCTTGAGTAAAAATCTAGTCTTCTATGGCAGGTAGCATTTTGGGCTCCAATAATCTGTGAATTGAGTGATTCTGATGAGTAGCTCTGATGATTTCTTTTCCCAGAAGGAGGACTAGCTATTTTGAGAAATTGCTTTTAATCCCCTCACCCCCACCCCCATTGATTCCTTCAATGATTCCTAGCAAGGTGCTAGACACAAGCTGACGTTTGTTTGTTTTGTTTCCTGTAATTCTGTTTCTTTTGGCCACATTTCTGTGGCACTAACTGAGATTGAAACTGCCCAAACCAGCAGTGATATTTTTAAGGTAACCAAGGATGTGGTCAATTTTGATGTAATAGGAGATTAGAAACAAGGAAATGTGAGATAAGTAATGAACTCCAACTGTTGTTGGAGCTCATTCATGTAATGATTTTCTGGATTGTGTTTTGTTTTTATTTCAGGAAACCATCCAATAAGGGGTTATCAAATGTGGAAGAGTGGAAGAACCAGGCCTGCAACACTTTTTTCCTGCTCAAATTTTAATCTTGATCAGGCTCCTTGCACCTGCAATTTAAATGAGCAAATATTATGTTTATATTCTAATTAACCTTTTCTTTTCTTGTCAATGCAAATGTCACAATAAACCCAATGGTTTCACTCTTCTCTCCTGCATATCACCTGCCAGTGGGGCAAACATCTGCCAGTCATGGAGTTGCTGCAAAAATAAAGTGGGCCTGGCTGTAGGAAACTGACATCTTCCTGTGAATCTCCTTCTACAAGCTAGGGAGCTGAGACCCGAGCAGCATGCTTCCTTAGGAATTATCCTTCTTCCTCTCCTTTCTTTATACAGGTTATAGAAGTAAGAGAGAGAAAGGAGGAGAAGGAGGAAATAGAGTAGTAGTGGTGACAGATAGATGTGCAGTCAAGTAACATATAGCTGGACCCTGATAGGAGTAAGAGGCTTCAAATAATGGATAAATAATGTGGAGGCAATACCTTGGAGTTAGTATTTCTCCAAGCAGTAAACAGGATAATCAAAAGTAAAGCAGAAAATATAACCAGCAAGGCTATTTTATCTGCTAATGCTCAAAATAATGAGTTTAAACAAATATGGTTTTCCTACTTCCTACTTCTAGATACAATATTGTTTATGTCTGTCATGTCACTGAATCAGCAGTAAGTACAAAGTGGGACTGTAACACTTGTTGCAATGTTGGGTGCTCCTCTTCAGGTTTTCAACAACTGCAATCCATTTTCCCTCCTCCTCCCTAGGTTTCCACCTAGGGTCCAGAAAATCTAGTTCCTCCAGGGACCTCTGAAGCTGAGTGCCAGCTACTTCTCAATAACCTTCCCTGAAAAGGAAAAGTTGGAGATTGGACCAATCTTGAATGCTGTTGGATCCAAGGATGGCTTCTCGAGGAAGGGATGTACCACAAATTCCTTCAAGGCTATTGAACCACTCTCTCCCACAAGGAGGCAATTCCCACTGTTTGGACCAACCACATGCCACCTCCTGGAAGGTCTTGACCCAAAAAAGGTATTCTTAAAAGTAAAAGGTATATTTATTTCCTGCCCAGTGAAATCATTAGCTTTATTTGTGTTTGTGTGTGTGTGGTGGTGGGGAGTTGTCACATAATTTCATTAACCATTTTAGGGAGTTACAGCATCCAAAATTTGAGAATCCCCACTTTGGGAGGGGAGGGTTAAATGTTTATAAAAGTTGGCATTCCCTCAAGTCTGATTTCTCCTTATTATGCATGGATGGTGACCTAAGGATAAGGAAGCAAGAAAACATTGTTCACTAGTAGTATATATGAAGACCATTAATAGATACGTAATTACTATTAGTAAATGTAATTAATACATAGAGTAATTACATCAAATTCTTCAGAGCCAAAAAGTGATACATGGACATGTGCTCATTATGACATTATAGCTGCATTCAAATAATTGTTATGGTAATTATCTCAGTGTCTTCAGTGCCAAAGAAAATGCCAAAGGAAGTAACTTCATTAAAATATAGCAGAAAACTATGATCTGAATTATATGATAAAGAGCTCTGAGCCTTGAGCTCACATATATTTCCTTTTCTTTTTCTTTGATCCACCAGAATCAAAGGAAGGAGATCAGGAAAGTTATTACTAGTCAACAACAAACCACGTTTGTTACTGTGTCTGCATGCAACAAATTATTCATTATTCAACTTTCATTGTTGATATGTTAGTTCATTCATAAAAGAGTAACAAATGGAAAAAAAGTAGGCATTTAATATACCCTGACACGAGTCATTTGAGAGGCTGTATACTCTCTCCTTCAGCAACCTATTGTATATGCTGAATATAGATGAAGGGAACCTGGACTGGAAGAAGATGAGCACAGTTTTAAGGCTGGAGGAAGAAACATCATTAACCTGTGCTATGCTGATGATGCTACTCTTAGCCAAAAATGCAAAGAATCTGCAAGCTCTAGTAATAAAAGTCAAGGAGCACAGAGAAAAAAATGGGACTAAAACTAAAAGAAGAAGACCAGACTAATGACAATAGGTAGAACAACTAGCCTTAGAACTGACAGTGAAGATATCAAAATGGTGGACAGCTTTTGCCTTTTAGGCTCAATCATCAACAGTAAAAGAACAAGCTGTCAAGAAATACACCACAGACTGGCACTTGGTAAAGCAGCCATGAAGGCCTTGGAAAAGATATTCAACTGCTGTGATGTGTCTATATCTACAAAGATCAGAATCATGCAAGCCATGGTATTCCCTATGACACTCTATGGAAGTGAAAGTTTGACTTTGAAGAAGCAGGATAGGTTGATGCTTTTGAACTTTGGTGTTGGAGACTATTCTTGAGAATACCATAGAAACAAACAAATGGACCAATGAACGAATAACTCAGAGTTCTCACTCAAGGTAAAATGACCTGGGTCAAATGATCCTACTTCAGACACATTATGTGAAGACCTAGATCTCTGGAAAAGGTTCTAATGCTGGGAAAGGTGGAAGGAAAGAGAAGAAGAGGATGACTGGCAGCAAGGTGGATGGACTCAGTTACAGTGGCAATGAGTGCACCATTGGAAGACCTGAAAGTCCAGGTTAGGGACAGATTATCATGGAGAATATCTATGTGGTCACTAAGCGTCAACAACAACTTGATGGCACATAGTTGATCAATCAACATCCATTTGGCATAACTAGATGTTTCAACTAAGAAGTTAGCCTGTTGGATTACTTTCACATCAATTGTGCATACTATTTTCTGTAATTGAGAATAATCTTTATGCAGCTTGGCAAAGCTTAAAATTATTGCATAGTTTTTAAAGAATGGAATGCTAACATTATTTAGTAACACTTGTGGTTGTACTTTTGGACAATATTACTTCTAACAGCTGTTGTTTTCAGGTAACTTAATGAAGGATTATGGTGGGTTTAAAGTTACTGATAACTTACAGTAGTTCCAGTACTTGATCTGCAATTTCCTTTCCTAACTGTCTCTGCCTGGTAGCATTCTATTTTGCCTTATCACATCTTGCTTTGTTGATGGTTAATGGGGAGGAGAATAACAAGCAATGAATGCCATCAAATCAGGATTCAGCTGTTCTTGAACTATACAGATTGTATGAAATCTTTCTAGACTCTGGCAGCGACAAAGGCTGCTATTAAAGTAAATGTGTCTAGGTAGCAATGTAAAGTAGCATTTCACTAAGTGCTGGGAGGAACTCTAGTTGTTGAAACAGAATGAAATGGATTTTCTTGCCCACATGTCTCTGCTTCTTCTGAACAGCCATTTTTTTTTTAAAGGAAGGAATGTGACCTTAATAGCATAAAGAATCCAGCAATCACTAAGGTTTAGGAGCAAAGACTGAGGGTCGAGGATTCACTAGGTGAATCTGGAAACGGACTCACAGAGTCAAAAAATGGGTGAAAAAGATCTAATGGAAGACCTGCTTCATTATGTATCTGCCCATCAACTAAGGTGGTGGGGAAACCCCCTGGAGCAGTGTTCCTCAACCTTGGTGGCTTTAAGCTGTGTGGACTTCAACTCCCAGAATTCCCCAACCAGCATGGCTGGCTGGGTAATTCTGGGAGTTGAAGTCCACATAGCTTAAAGCAGCCAAGGTTGAGGAACACTGCTCTGGAGAATACTGCAACTACTTGGGATTTGCTATGCCATGACCTCAAGGAGGTCATTTTGATACAAGGGTCATGGCTGTAGAATTTCTTCCCTTTAGAAATATAGAAAAAATAGCTCTTTGCTAAAATGGTGTGCTTTTGTGTTTCTGTCTAGTCAATTATTGTTCTGCCTTCATAGACTTTTACAATAATAACATTTTTTACTATTTGAGTTAAGTGAAATCTGTATTTTAACTGAATTGTGCCTTTACTTTGAGATTCCTTAAAGTGAAAGTGTGAAATATGAATATTATAAATAATAGGCTGAAACAGTGCTTCAGATTTAAAGGCAAAAAAAGAAAAGAAAAAAAGATTGAGCATGTGCACAGCTGTAGACATTGTTCCTGTCTGCAGCCCTGTCTCTTCCCCAGACTGTGCTGCACAGTCTGAATAATAAACAAATAGTAATTATTTTATTGGTAGCCTTAAACTATGGTAAAACTGGAAAATGTGAAGAAAAGAGCAACCCAAGGGATTTAACTATCACTGCATATTAGGTGACTAATGAAAAGATACATGATGTTCCCAATGGTTTACAAGAGAACCCAGAACTGAATGACCCTTTTCATTCCTTCACCTTTCATCCATTATGCTGCATCTTGATAGCCGAGATCCAAAACTGCTGTTATGTGCTGTTTTACTCCATGTAAAACGATCTTGTGACTTATTGGAATGTTTAGTTATTTGTCTATGTAAATTACAACTTGCTGCGGCTGTTATGTTCCGTCAAGTCACAACTGACTCCTGGTGACCCCATGGCTAAAAGCTGTCCAAGCTGAATGTTGTTGCTGGGCGCAGTTCTCGCAGGTGCATTCCTGTGGCTTCCTTCTCCCTGTTTCATGCACTCTCAGCCTCTTTTCCTTCCATCCAACTTGCCCAGCATTATCGTCTTTTCCATTGGTGCATTAGCTTTCAGGATGTGTCCAAAGTACAGTCGTTTTTGCTTTGGTTTCCCGATCCTTGCTTTCAATGAGCCATCTTGCTTGATTCCTCTAGCATTGAAGATTTGGCTTTCTTGGCTACCTAAGAAATGCAAAGCAGCTTTCTCCATAGTTCAAAAGGAGCCAATATTTTTTATCTTGGTGTTACACGAAGTCTATCTCTCACATCCATGTGTCATATCAGGGAAGATAATTAAGCTGGCCATACTAACTGTTGTGGTAATTGAAATATCACGGTCTATCCACCTAATATTAGCTATATGGACCCTATGCCAGGACTGATTCTGCCTGCAAACAGGAAGATGAGGTTGGACTTTACAGGTGGTCTTTACTTGCCATATCACGAAGCCATCTGTAGAGTTCTGTGGGATTTTATAGAGCTGTGCCCTCCCCTGCAGATAACCACATCCTGTTGACATTCCTGCTCACGGCCTGTGGCTGCTTATGCATCAGAATCTGTTCTGCTTATCTGCAGGCTGTCTCATCATCCATCATCTGTGGATGTACCGTTTCCTTGAGCTAAGGCATGGGGAAAATGTCATCTACAGATATGCATTCTGTATGAATTAGACTTTTCTTCCTTTTTTTCTTGAAGCAGCCAGTTTGGTGTAGTGGTTAACACATCAGGCTAGAAACCAGGAGACTGTGAGTTCTAGTTCTGCCTTAGGCCCAAAGCCAGCTAGGTGACCTTGGGCCAGTAACTCTCTCAGCCCTAGGAAGAAGGAGACAAGAACAAACCACTTCCAAAATCTTGCCAAGAAAGCTGCAGGGACTCGTCCAGGAAATTGCCTAGAGTCAACTCGAGTTGCCTGACTCGAAGACCCCCCTCCCCACATACAAAATAAGTGGATGGCCCAAGGCTGGTTATCTGATGAAACAGCAAGGAAGATTCCCACCCCACTTGTGGTGGAACAACCGAATTTGCCAGCATTTTCCAAATGCTTGTACTTTCAATGAAGATGCAATCACATATAAAATTATTACACAAAACTAGCCTTGCTGAAATCAGAGGCATTTTCTTCTGAGTTGGTATGTGAAGGATTAAGCTGTAGATCAAACTGATATTCATGACTTTGAAAGAATTCCATCTTTTCAACATCAGGTGCTGATTTCTGAGATTTAAAAATATGTGTCATATTATATGAAAAGGCTACTTCATAGTGTTTGGATTTAGATGTATTTCTAGAATGGAGTATTTGCTGACTTTCCTCATAGAAGAAACATCAAAATAATTATACATCTGTATATATTGTAACATGTTAGGACACAGAGTATCTTACAAATGCAAAGATGATAGTTAACTAAAAATTCAAGAAGTGTATTGGTAAATCTTTCGGAGATTTAATTAACCCTAGAATAATTAGTGGCTACTTTCATAATCACTTATGTACATTTGAAGTAACAATTGCTTTGGAAAGAAAGTTGGTTATTAATGTCTTTGGCTTCTATTGTAAAGATACTATTTTAAATAAAACATCATTTGCCAGTTTAGATTCCTCACTCTTTTTCTTTTTTGGCTATAAATCAATGAAATTATTTCTCTAGGAGTGCTTGAGGGATAATTTTGAGAATGTCATGGTGTTCTTACAAGATGACCAACACAGTGAGCCTTGCCCATTAATAAAATGGCTTCCATAGTGGCCTGTCAGTCACAAAGTAACTGACAACCTTTGGTTAGATTGCTTCTTGCCATCTTCTCTGTCCCCCACCTCAAGCTGTGGTAGATGGGTACCACAGATTAAGTGTGGGATTGCAGCAATTCACTCTTCTGTTGAGTGGGACAGAGACGCTGGCTGGCACCAAGTGAGGTCTCTGTGGGCACTCAGAGGGTTATTGCCTGATGATTGCAGTCCCCATAATCTGAAGGATTAAATTAGTTTGCCTGGGAATAATTGCCACTGGATTCAATGTGATTATTTTCTGGTAGGTTTTGAGAATGTTAGAGTACATTTAGAGAAAATATGCCCACCTTTTGCTTCTACATACTGTCACAGATCTTTTAAAACTAAAGTTCTACCTTAGAATATAATCAATACATACTTACATAAACTCTTTTATGAAATTTCCCATTAAACCAGCAATATGTTTTAAAGGGTATAATTAGCCAAAGGCGGCATATCGATTTACAAAGGTGGCAGTTGATTAGTTAGTTATTTATTCTATAAAGGCAAATAATGACAGAATATATTCAGCAACTCACAATGAAAATCATAATGAAGTTCAAATATCTAGTTATGAAATGGTTTTCTAATTAATGCTGGGACGACAGCTAGCTGACATTTATTTTAAACCATAACATTTAATCAAGAAGACAACAGTGATTCCAGAGGTTAACAGTTCACATTTTAGCCACATGGTGGTGCCTTGATCATAATAAACACAGTAAAATATTTTCAACAGTTCTTAAAGGAGTTATGACATTTTAATTACATTTTATTAAAATGTTTTTTGTTTTCTCTTGTATTCAAGAAGGCAGCATGGAAAATCTGTCTAGCTTACTAAGTTTAAACTACGTCTCCTAACGTTTAAAAATGTCTGTGAAACACAGGGAGAGAGGATCATGGGTACTTGGTTTCAATGTGAAAAAGACTTCTTTGAAGCAGCCTCAAACTGTCATGGAAAATTTAGAGCACAAATAAGTCAGACAGGGCCTGTCCTACTATTAGACAATGGGAGGCAGTTGTCTCAGGTGGGAGATGCTGGAGAAGGCAGCGTTGTCAGCATTCTAGCTCTTCTTTCTAAACCACTGGTTGTTCCCCTCTGTTGAGCAGTGAATGACACAAAACTTGTTCCAAGCCCTTTAATTTGTTTGCAGCCTTAGGTGCAGTGAAGGACGATATCCTATCACCAGTGCTGAAGATCCAACTGCTAGTAAGTCCAACGCCTGCATGCAGAAGGGGAAGAGGGAGCCATCTTGTGCTGAGGCTCCTGCAACAAAATATTTCATGATAGTCTTGAAGTATCCCAAGAACTCCATCCTGATGCTACTCTGATCAGTGCCACTGAATGACTGGACCCCACAATGAAACTATCTGCAAACATATATTACAAGTCATTGATTCCTATGCTCCCTTTTCCTCAGAGATTTCCTTCAGAAGTGAGTTCCATGCACTGCAACTTAATAATCTTATTTATTTATTTGATTTATATAGCCACCCATCTCACATAAGTGGCTCTGGGCAGTTTACAATAAAATGGATAAAAACAATAAAATAGATAACATAAAATGAAAAATATAGCAGCCAAGCTTCATAAATAAATATTATAAATAAAGGCAAGTGAGGAAAAATGACACAAAACATGTATTTATTTATTCAATTTGTATCCCACTGCAATTCAGCAACTCTCAGCAGCTTGATCATGATGATTACGTGCCATCAAGCCGTTGTTGACTCTCAGCGACCACACAGACAGATTTTCTCTATGTATTGTCGAAAGCTTTCACAGCCGGAATACGATGGCTGGTGTGGGTCTTCCGGGCTGTGTGGCCGTGTTCTGGAAGTTTTGTTTCCTAATGTTTCACCAGCATCTGTGACCGGCATCTTCAGAGAGCAGGAGCACAGACAGGAGCAGTTCTCTCTGTGCCCCTGCTCTCTGAAGAGAACTGCTCCTGTCTGTGCTCCTGCTCTCTGAAGATGCCGGTCACAGATGCTGGCGAAATGTTAGGAAACAAAACTTCCAGAACATGGCCACACAGCCCGGAAGACCCACACCAGCCATAGATTTTCTCTATGATGATCTGTCCCTAACCTGTCCCTTCAGCTCTTAGTGCTACGGTATTATCACTACTGTAACTGAGTCTATCCACCTTGCTGCGGGTTAAAGCATCCACAGTAACTCTTAAAAACCATTTAAAATGAAGAATTACAAAAACCAAATAATCAAATAATGTAAAACAAAAGGCAAAAATGGCCAAGATTAACTAACATTAACTAGAATGCTCTGTGGAACAGCTAGGTTTTCAGGACCTTCCTGAATGCCATCACGGAGGGGGCTGGCCTGATCTCCCCTGGGGGCTGTTCCACGGAACTGGTGCTGCCCTTGAAATGCAGCAGATCCTGGCTTCAGCTCCCTTCACTTCCCAGAAGTGAGGAACTAAGTGTAGTTTCTCCCTGGAAGATCTGGTAGCTCAGATTGATCCTGGCTGGAGTAAGTGGTCCTGCAGGTCCTCAACTATTTAACATACTAGAGAGAATCTGTTGTACAAATATAAAAAAATGATAATATATGAATAATTTGCTTACTGCCCTCTTCAGGGCAAAAACTACACAAAAATAAAATTTTAAACCTTACACTGAATACTTGTGCTCTTAAATTAACAGGGCAGACTTGGACAGGAGAGACCCAGATTTAAACTTCCATCAACCACAGGCCTCATTGGATGATTTAAGTCAGTCACTTTCTTTCAGCCCAATCTACCTCATAGGATTGTTATTGGAGAATGAGAGGAAACCACTTGAACTCCAAAGGAAATGTGAGATATTAATGTGGGATATATAAGAGGCACTGTGCTTGTGAAGTTACAGTGGTATTTCCTCCGCTGCCTATTTCCTCAGAAATTGCTGGAAGCCTTGATAGGCGCTGCTCATCTTGAAGAACTGAGAGAGATACTGTTCTGAACTCTTGGGATAAGATGCATTTTAATCAACATGGTTGCTCTCAATGAACTAAGCAGAGTCAGACCTGATTAAGACTTGTATAAAAGACATTTGGGAGGCCCCAGAACTGCTGGCTAAGCTGGAAACAAAACAGAAGCATCCCAGAGGAAAGTAGTGGCAAGCCACTTCCATGCTATTATCAAGACAACTTCCTGGACATGTTCATGAAGTCACCAAGGGTTGAACTTGTTGGAGAGACTTTATGGCAGAGAAAGCAGAACATCAGCAGGTTGTTCAAAGGTGCTCGCCAGCTCACCAGATTTCAATTTTTTGAACTTTTGGTCATCTGACAAAAAGGGAGAAACAACTGAAGCTCCAATGATAGTTTACCACTTTTTAATCTTCCTGTAATATTGTAGCTTCCATGAATGTCTTTGAAAGCAAAAATACAATTTTAATAGGCCTGCTAACCTATGGGAAAATTTTAGATGTTCACTTGCCTTACTTTGCTTGCCGTGAAGAAAAAAAGACTGCTTTTCAGAGTACTTTATTCATGGCAGATTTTTGCTGGATTTTGTATCTGATTCAGATTTTTAATTTTTAGTGAATTATCTCACCCTTTTTTCATTTTCTGTTATTTAACTCAACACAGATTTAAGCATGTTTTATATATGGCCTAATCTGGAAGAAAATCCACTGGGAATAGAAGGTTGCTTTGTTTTTACTTTTTTCCTTAAGAAAAAAGATTTGTCATAGATAAGGCTTACTCAGATGAATCTATTCTGAAGGATCTCATACAATTTATCTTTTCAGACCTGGGATCCACTTTTAGTCCAAATATACCTTTTGTCTATTAGGGTTCTAACAGTGCTAGTGTATGTGGCAACCATATAAAGTTGTGATCCATAATGGATTCTGGCTCACTTGCAGATTAATTGTCTAGACCAGGGGTTCTTAATCTTTTGTGCCATGGACCCCTTTGAGAATCTGGTGAAACCTACAGACTCCCTTCTCAGAAAAAAAATTATTTACATAACTAGAAATTGTATTACAAAGGAAATCAATGAGCCTCAAATAGAGTTATCAAAATATTAAAAAAATAGAACCCTAACCCTGGTTTAGGCAGTGTTTGTCAACTGGGCGCCATCCAGATGTATAGTGGTTGCATTTCCCAGAGTTCCCATGGCCACTGGAATTTTGGGAATTGCTATCTAGTACCTGGAAAATATCAGGTTGGGGAAGGTTGGCCAGTGGAATATCAGATTTTTACCTGTAAGTATAACATAATAGGGTGCTTTAGGCAAAAAAGCAAAAGTTTGAAACTGAACCAGAATCCTTTGTGAATGCAATCTAATTCTTTTTATGCTTGAGATATTTTGCTGGTGTCATTTCTACTCAGACTGTCCCTCTTGCTTGGTAGAAGAGTTTATTTGCTCTAATGACCAAAGGGGAATTCTACTAGATGAAGTCAAAGGTCTAGCCACAGAGCAAAGCAGAGACTTTGAGAAGATCACAAGTAGGGCATAAGGTCAACAATGCACATGATCCAGCCTCTCACTGAAGCCACTTTGGGAATGACTCACATACACATTCTCTTTCTCCTTAAACTGAAAGGTCACATAAATTTAGCATGCCAGCATGCCGTTCACCAGCTCATGGAAAATTACATGCTTAGATTTGCCTTCTTCCGCATTTATTGAACAAATCTTCAGGAGCCTGGTATAGCAACTATGGCTTCTTCTTTCCCCCAGATCCTTACAACACAACAATGAGATAGGTTAGGCTGGTGTTGTCCAAACTTGGCCACTTTAAGATGAGTGGACTTCAACTCCCAGAATTCCCCAGCCAGCCATGCTGGCTGGGGAATTCTGGGAGTTGAAGTCCACTCATCTTAAAGTGGCCAAGTTTGGACAACACTGGGTTAAGCGGAGAGGTAGTGATTTGTCCACTGCCGCTGCCCAGTTTCAGGGACTGAGATTTTTGAACCTGGGTCAGCACCATCACAACCATTTCTATCACATAGGTGTGTCCCAAATCTGAACGACAGTAGGATAGATGGTGATATAAACCAGGCCTATTTATCAGTCAAGCTCCCACCATTGCAGTCAGGGGCTGGCATGTTTGAAGCTTACCTGGGGAAATATCCCTTTGAATTCTGTTCCAAGTAAACATACCTACAGAATGGGGCAGCATTTAACGGACTCAGGGCGATCCCAAAGCAAGTTAGGCAGGGATGGAGCCGGTTAGTACTGGGATGGCGGTCCATCAAGACATCCCGGAGTTGTAAAAAGTCCGGTAGAAAAGCCACGTGAAACCACTCGGTAAATGTGCGCGTGCCGTTTTGCTCCGGAATCTTTGGGTTTTTTCAGTGGCGCTTACAGCACCCCCAAAGGCTTGTCGAGCGGGCGCTACGTACTTGGGCAAACTCGAGGAGGCACAAACACGTCTCCAGCCCTGACCCCAAAGCATCCCCGAGCAAGAGCCCTGCCCCTCCGCCCCCGCCGAAGCAAAGACTCTTCTGTCGCTCATCCGGCAGAGCGCGAGCACTCAAGGGACCCTTCCCTCTTTCTCGTTTTCCTCCCCGATTCCAGCCCGGAGACTTTCACAATCCAGGAAGTTAGTCCGTCGGGCGGAGAGACTGGGGCCGGGTTATAGGTTGCAGAGAAAAGAAAGAGAAAGTAAAGGGGAGGTCAGTAAGGCAGGCGTGCGGTTCGCTCCTCGCTTCTTAGCAGCCATGGCCCACGCAAACCAACCGACCCGGTGAGAACCTTTTAGCCTTCCGCTTCCTTGGCAGGACCCCCAAAGCTCTAAGTATTTCGGTGACGCTCCGCAACTAGGGAAAAGGGGGGAGCTGAGCTGCCCGCGGATTATAAACCTCCGCGCCTCGGAGAACGTCAGCTCGCCTCTTTCTGCAGACTGGGAACGCGCTCTAACGAAGCCGCACCCAGTCTCCAGCTAAGGACTGAGCCTAGCTGGGTTTGCTGGTAGAAACCACGGTTTATCCAACGAATCTGATTTTCCAGGTTCTCATGGCACATGGAGCCGTAAGCCGATCACAGGGACTCGGTTCGCACAGCACGGTCGGTTGCTAAGTGGGTCGGTTCAGAAAACTGAACTGTGGTTTTCTTCTCAAAAGAAAACCCCTGTTGCCTTTGACATAGTAAACAGAGTATTTGCAGCAGCTCTGGGGACCACAAAACCGAACCTTCTTTTGAAGGTGCTCCAGCTTCTTCATTAAGAACATCAGACCTGACACTGAATCATGAGGCTGTCCATTTAATCTGGCATACATAGTGGGCTCAGGCTTTGCTCATAGTTTATTTAATCATAGTTTATTGCATAAACCACAATTATCTGAGTTCACACAACATGGTAAGCCATAACCTCTGGTTTACAAACTGCAGTGGCTGGGTTCATCCATATGCAATAACTAGCCACATTATGGCTGCATTCACATGATACACTAAGACACTGGTTTATTTGTGTAAGATGTTGTGTACCTATTGTGATTTATAAGCAGTCCTTTAGGAATTAGAGTTGTGATGGTCAGCCTGTGGACTCAGGGTTGCAAGAGGTGCCTGGGTTTATTTTTTGGGGGCTCTCAGAAACTCCTTTGACCATGAGTGCTGAAAGTTTATAGCATTTTTTTTTTTTGGCAGTTTTGAGTTGGGGGCACACATAAAATCTGTAATTTATCAAAAAATTCTAGACCAAGCCAGTTTGTGGCCCTCAGCCTTTGAAAAATGTAAGTGTGCCCTGGGGCCACCAAAAGATTGTCCACCCCTGCAGTAAACTGTGGTTAGGCCATGCTTGACTCTGGATCTTGTGTCAACACAGTCATAGCCCCTGAGTGATGTTAGCTTTCCCATTAGCATAATGGTCACCCTTTGTCAGGGTTCCTCTTCATTTCAAATTAACCACAAGTCCTGGAAAAATTAGAAATCTACTGCTTTGGGACAAGAAAAACAAATGGTCACAGGAATTTAGCCTCATTTAGGGCAAATCATATGTGGACAGCAGAAATGCAGACAGCTATTAGATAGCCACAAAGAGAGTTTTCATTATCTCTCTTCTGCCATCTGGTACTGTAGTCTTCCTGTTTTATTAGACCTAGCTTGGTTATATTTGAATTATTAAATGGCTACGTTTTCCTCAGTGTTAAATATTGGGTGCTTGAGAACTTACAAAATCATTGAAAAGGGTAGGCACTTGTCCTCAGTTTCTATCTATGAAAGTTCACCCTTGTAGTACAATGGTAAACAGGTTGGATTTGGACCAGGGAAATCTGGCTTTGTGTCCCCACTTAACCCTGGAGCTGGCTGGGAGACTTTGGACAAATTAGTCTTTTTCAGCCCAGCCTACCTGATAGGATTGTTTGAGGATCAAATGGATGGGGCTTTCAAGAGAAAAGAAAAGATAGAAATAAACTAAATAAATAATTGTGTTATTTTACAGCATCTTCTCTTTCTTTCTCTTCCTATAGCAACGTATCAGCTCATAAGTATTATGGAAGTATTGATCAGATGCCTGCTCAAGAGACATTTGGTAGGAGAATTAAGCATCACTGACAGCAAGTATCCTAAAGATTGCAAGTGAACCCTGCGACACAATAAAATTAGGCTTTATTATCATAAACCCTCCCTGAGATACGTTAAATGTAATCAGATAAAAAACAATTGTGACTGCATCAGTTGATCTAATTTACTCCTTTAACATTGCAACCCTACTGGGTTTCATGGGACTTCTGTGTGCTGTCTGGTGTCCATGAGAACTGTTGGAGCAGATCTCAAGCTGGCCTAACTGCATCCGCCTCACTTCTAGAGATGTGCTAGAAGAGCTTTGGATCTGAAGCTAAAAAGTGGCTTCAGTACATGCTGTACTGGTCAACATCTCCTTAAAGAAGCTGGGTCTTTTCCTGGCCTTGCATGGCAGCTGTGCAGTCCTCAGGAAGATACGTTTGTCTTCAGGAAGCTCTTCGTTTATTCAAACATGTCTTGTCCCTGAGAGCACATTGTTACCATGCAAGGCCGGAGAATACACGGCATCTTTAAGGAGATGCCCACAGTTATGGCATACCCCACTTCTCGGCTTCAGATCCAAAGCCCTGCAAATCCCTACTTGTCAATTACTAGTGACAGGAAATTGCAGTATCTTCCCAGGAAACAGCTGGAGTTGGCAAGCTGTGGTTCTCACCATAACCAATGACCTGAATGCCGTAGAGAGTGAAACAAATTCTAGGGTTTTTTTTCCTAAGGAACAACCACCTTTCTTTCATTTCAGTATAATAACACTGCAGGAGTTTCTTTTTTCATCCCCAAATTACTTTGGACACAGATGTATTTACCCCCAATAGGAAAATCATGTCTTATAATACAGGTATTTTTTTTCCCTTAAAATTATTTCTTAAAGCCCAAGATTTCCCTCCACTTCCCCCCTCCCTCCAATTTTTGACAGGATTTATCTTTTTACTACAAAATGTAAATTGTTACATCCTGATTTGTTTTTTGTTTTATTTTGATTTGTTTTGCTTAAGGAGATTTCAAAGCTTATTTAAACATAGTTTTTTTCTTCTTCTTCTAAGATTGAAGAACTCCAGGCGCAAGGTTTTTGCTCTTTCTCCTCCTGATCCACTTCTTAATGTTACCCTGTGAATCCTAGGTTGGCACATTCTATCCACAGATACCAGTGTGTTCTCTGGCATCAGCAAAGTTTTCCCCTCACTGTTGCCTCCCCAGCCTCCTTGATCCTCCTCCATCCAAACGGACATGGAGAAAGACCTATAGTAGGTGGTGGCTATTTTTACCAGTCCCAAATGCAGAGCTAGGGACACAAAAACAGCAGTCGTGTGCCGTAGGACTATCTGATCTGGAATTCGAGGATCCAGGCAACCAGGAGATGGGAAAAAGATGTAGAAAACCATGACTTTTTTGTGCCTTGTGGTTGTCGTGATTTTTGCACTGTAGATCTGGTAGCTTACTGCTGTAGATAAGAGCTGAACGGTATTTATTCAAAAGTGAAACCTGCTTTGGTGAAGTAACAGTAACTGGCTTCTACTGGCCCCCCATTGGTAAGCTCATTGGGAGGGTGGAGAGGGGAACAACTAATCGGATATAAGATCACAGGCACACAACAGAGCACTTGGCAGGGAGAGCAAGAACAGCTTTGGAAAGCCTGGGAGATATCAGACAACTGAGAGACAGGTAAGCTGGATTTGGGGGAGAGGAAGCCTACAAAAAGACCCCACAAAGCACTGTCTTTTAGGGGAGAGGAATCCTGTGGGAGAGACCCTTAAAAAAATGGGGCTGTAGATTTTAAGACTGATTGTGTTCTTACAGTACTTTGAGCCAGAAAGTAGCATGTTTTAGACTAGTGCAGGCTCAGCCTGTGTGGTTGGTGTTGGGCATCCTTCCAGACAATGCTTGCAGGATCCTCCCACACCCCAGCCACGTTTCTCTGGTAGAGTGCGAGCCTGACTGGACTCCTGCTTGTTGCTTGACCAGAAGCAGAACTGGGATTGTGCCCCCTTTCCCAGAAGCAGACAAAAGGATGCTCTTCCACTGCCTTCAGTAGGTGTGAGAAAGTTGCAGCCTTGTCCAAATTCATTCTGGAGAAAAATGTTACTTGTTGCAATGAATTTTTCCTCCATGCCATTCCCACGTATGATTGCAGTCTATTTTGCTGTAAACTGGAAACTAGAGTGTTCAGAGGGGAGGGGAGATTTGCAAAGTGGATTGTCTGAATCTGCTGGAGGATGAAGGGGGGAAGAGGTTTTGCTGCGGGTGGGTGTGAGAGAGTGCCAAGACTGGCAGCCACAATTCCCTGCCCGCTTCTCTGTTGCTGCTCACATCTCTTCTACAGCCTAAATCTTGCTGATTCCTCCCACTCTTCTTTGCCATATCTGGGGCTCAGCAAGACCAAACGAGTAACAGGGCTGGACTGTTTCAGGCACTTGCATGTCTGTTGGTGTCATTTCCTGGAATAGAAAAGGAAGTGAAATCTACAGAATTGAGAAACATTCCTTTCTTAGTTTCTCCTTTATGCTAATGAGACCAGCAGGAAAGAAGGTCATCCTTCTGGTCCACAGTTCAGACAGGCCTTGGTGGGTTAGTTGCTCGCAGCTTCATATCTTCCAGACTGGTATCTGTTTGCTTCCCCTGTGATGTTTTTCCTTCCTCTTCCCTTTCTCCTCCTTTCCACTGTTCTTCCATTTCTCTCCCCTCTGTTTTTTTCTTCACAATCCCCAGCTCTTGGGTTTTGTTTTTTTTTAAAAAACATTGACCCAGGAATATAAAAATCAGGTAGTACCTTTCTGACTAAAACATTTTTAATAAAAGCTTTTGGGAGCTGCGTGCATCTGATGGAAGGAACTGCAGCTCATGAAAGCTGTTGTCTTTTAATAAAACTCTTAGTTGGAAAAGGTACTACTAGGCTCCTTCTGATTTCGGGTACTGTAGACTGATGTGGTTCCCCTCCTACAACGGCTACAAGAATATAAGGAATATTTCTCTCTCAGTGCACAGCACACAAGTAGAGATTTTTGTAGCATGCTGGGATAGGACGCTTTGAATTCCACTTTTAGTTTACATTCTTTGTTATCAGCATACCACACTTCTTTAAAAACTTGGCTTGTCTCAGTGAAGCCACAACTGATATTAAAGCTGTATACTTCACTTAAGCTCCTTCCCAATGTTAATAAAATAAAATTAAAATTGATCAGGTGGTGCTCACATACATGCAGGCTTCTGCATCGCCATCTCACCGGAAGTCCCAATTAATCTAATTCTTGTAGCACGCTATAAAGATGGTTTGTTCCCTTACAGAGGTTTTTAGTTGGCCTTTAATTTCTCACCTAGTGACTTCTTGGCTTGTAATAGTGAGTACTTGGGGGATTATTATGAACAATCCCCATGGCAGCCAGTTTTTTGTTCCTCTGAATTCAAAACATGCCCACCAGCCAAAAAAGATTTCCAGTCCCTATCAGACTTACTCAGAAATAAGTTCCATTGAGTTCAGTCAGCCTTCCTCTGGAACAAGTTCAGAAAGCTGCTGTACAAGAATAATTCAGGATCAGCTTTCTCAGAAAGAAGAAATCTTCTTCACAAATGCATGCATGCTTACTCACGGAGAGTTCTGGCTATTAAAAAAAATAATAAAAGCATCAAAATAACGAAACTTATTCTTTCTGTGAACTGGCTAAATTCTGTTTTCAGAACGCAGTCCTATGCAAAAGCAAGTAGCCTCCCTATTAATAATAAAATTACTTTCTGTTGTACCAAAAGAACCAGGTTGCAGCATGACTTACAACACTAGGAGTAGTATAAAGTGGCTGGCTTTCATAACCTTCCCTTTTTGGCTTTTAATCACAGATGACTTTCGTTTCTTGCTTGACATTCGTTTTCCTAAATTGAGGCTCAGTAACAGCCTTGAGCAGTGCAGCAAAGCCTTGCGCAATATATTGAGAGTTTTAGAATATAAAAAGCCAAATAGGACATTCTTCATCAGGAGTGGATTAAAACTAGAGCTCTGCAAAATAATTGGTCACATTCCATTCTGATTGTCTCTGTCTCTCTGGGACGTGCTGACCCGTTCTGAGCAACTTCGTCTCTCGTGTGGAAGAACAAGCTTCCTGGCTGCTCTGATTGAACTGTCAGCCTGTCATACACCTGCTTTGGCTCAGATGTACCACCCGGAACAAGTCCAAACAGACTTTCTAAAATGCAGGTGAATCACAGTGAGCTGCAAGCATTGATTTAGCAGGCACTTTTGGCTATTACTTGCTGCTGTTCACCTTGGTCCTCAGTGGACACTGATTAACCATAAATGTTATTTTTGATTACATTGAGGTTTATTATTATTATTTATATTTATTGAGGATTTTACACAGAGTAAAAGACAAATCTAAAGAACAAGATTGAAAAGAAAGAAAAAAGAGGAAATAAAGAGGTGCAAGAAAAGAAAAAAGAAAAAAAACCCCTAAAGTTATGAAATACAATGACTTCCGACATTCTCTTCAACAGATATTAATAAACCTATCATCTCCCCTCCCTCTAACTCTTCCAGAAGTCCCTTCAACCCCTTATTTAATTCTCATCTGTTTCAATCATTAAATCCATAAATCATCATTTCACTTTTTTCTTCTTTTAGCAAATAGTCTATAAAAGATTTCCAGTCTTTTTAAAAAGCACTTGTTGTTTTCTGCCTGACCAGACAGGTCAGTTCTGCCATTTCCGCTAGTTCTGACATTTTTACGATCCATTACTCCATTATAGGAATTTCAATAGTCTTCCATCTTTGTGCATAGAATAATCTTGCTGCCGTTACTTTTCATTACATTGAAGCAGTTTGGGGACCACTTTAAACTAGCTAAAGGCCATGGAAGAGAGCCAGTTTGGTGTAGTGGTTTAAGGAACCAGGCTAGAAATCAGGAGACTGTTAAGTTTTAGATATGGAAGCCAGCTGGCTAACTTTGGGCCCGTCACTGTCTCTCAGCTCTAGGAAGAAGGAGGCAACGGCAAACCACTTCTAAAAATGTTGCCAAGAAAACTACAAGGACTAATTCAGGTAGTCACCAGGAGTCAAGACTGACTTGAAAGCATGCATGTGCACACACACACACACAAAATCCCCAGAAAGCCATGCCTGTGCTGCTGACAACAGAACCGTGGTTACTCTTTCCTTCCTAATCAGCATTGGTGGAAACTTCTTCCGACCATTCTTCTGCCTTTTTCAGGCCACAGAACCCGTTGGTTAAAAAAATAATAATCCCAGAATTCCAATCCACAAAATGGCAGCTGTGGCATTTTTTCACAGCAGATTCCCACCCCCACCCCTTTCCACTTGCTATGGATGCTCCTGGCTGCAGTCAAGTGAAGGTTTTTTTGGGTTTTTTTGTTTGTTTTTTTGCCCTTTGTCTAGGGTTCCATAGAGCACAGTTTGGAAAACCCTACCTTAAAGAGAAAAAGAACATGGAGTGCAAAGAATGAAAGTGGAGAATCAGGGAAAGTGTGCAGAGCAGCAGGAACCCTTGCACTCTGCACTAAGGAAATTGTTTGCCAGCTGGGGAAAGTCCTGTTGCTGCCTGAGGAGACTTCAGCTAATGGATAGGCCGAGGCCAGTGGACCCTGCAGCCTGGCTGCTTCTGGTTGATGCCCAGGAGAAGTATGCCTACTATGGCATTCGGAAAGTAATCTGTGTCCTCTGATCTGGGTGTAAATTCTTTTAAAGCAGGAGTTATGCTTGTGTTTGTGTGGGGTTGACACTGATTATTTATTTATTTGTGCCTTTGAGTCAGTTTTTGACTCCTGGCGACTGGCTGGACAAGTCCCTGCAATTTTATTGGCAAGATTTCAGAAGTGTTTTGCCCTTGCCTCCTTCCTAGGGCTGAGAGAGAGTGACTGGCCCAAGGTCACCCAGCTGGCTTTGTGCCTAAGGCAGGACTAGAACTCACGATCTCCTGGTTTCTAGCCTGATGCCTTAACCAGAACACCAAGCTGGCTCTTGATCTTATATGATTTACACCAAATTCTAAGAAATATCGGATGATTAATAATTAGCCTATAGTCATCAAGATAAGGATTGGTTATCTTTGGAAGAGGGGAAGTCTGCTTCTCTGGGGAAGAGGGATCACTTCACATAGGCGTTAGCTTACCAAAGGCCTGGATACCCTGCCGATTACCTCTTCAAGTCATTGTAACAGTGTTAATGACTCTTCTTGTTTCCTAAACTTAGGAAAGTCTAAATGAATTTATTATCTTTATCCTTGAGTAAATCAACATCAGCAAAGGACACCTGACATGCATTTCAAAGCTTCCTTTAGACACAGGGAGGAAGTTATATAGTAAGGAATGTGGGCCTTGCTATTGTTATGGTTTCCTACTTGCTTGGCAGTTTGACGTGGCTTGTGTATGAGGTGAGAAGAGACGCCGCAGACCAGCAGTTTTATACGGGTTTTCCAGCTATCGTAGCCTTCCAGGTTCTATGCAGTTCACAAACCTTATGGGGCTTAGCCTCTAATTACTACAGTAAGCAGCACGGGACTCACAGTTAATATACTGTAGGTCATTAAAAAGACTTAAGAGAAATGTTTTATTTTAATGTTTAAGGTTCTGGAGTTAAATTGCCATCCTGCTGATCTAAGATAATAAATTAGTTGTTTTTATTGCATATATAAAATCTTACTTTTGAATTCTAGGATAAATAGATGCCTTATCATCCCGCTTTTTTACACTCAGTACACAATGACAATATATCTTTATTATCCTTTAAAGAGTGGGAGAAAATAGACTTAACGTTCTATCCGTAAGCAGGGTGACCTGCTAAAGTATAAGTAATCCAAGTTTATCTATTTGTATCTTATTTACTTTTTCTCTAAAAAGCTCTTTGTATCATTCACTTCCCACTGAATTCTCATAATACCCCTTGGGGTAAGTTAGGTTGAAAGATGATTAACAGAGTTTATTCCATTGGATTTTATGGCACAGAGAAGTATGAAATTGTATTTCTCCATCTATTACACTGCATTGACAGATGATATAAACTGAGTAATAATATAACCCTTTAAGTTATATAAATAGTTATCAAGAATGTTCTTCGATCTGAGTCTCAGGATAAGTGGGCTATATATTTAAATGAAAATCTGGCTTCTTGTGCAGTTGGTTTATACACACATTATGAAATATAAATATCATGTCGAACAGGCCCTGTTATTTTTATGCACTCTGAATTGTAGAGTAGATGAAACTGGCTTTATGCCAATTTCTGCTTTCGGTATTAGCGGTTTCAAGATCACTAGCTGTAATTTGATCTGGAGTTGATTGCACTTCAGGAAGAGCAAGCATAGCCCCAGCAGTGTTTTTCAAACTTGCCAACTCTGAGATGTGTGGACTTCAACTCCAGAATTCCCCAGCCTTCTGGGGAATTCTGGGAGTTGAAGTCCACATATCTTAAAGTTGCCAAGTTTGAAAAACTGGCCTACAGGGAGCAATTTTTTAGGTATGGTAGGCTCCCTCCATCTTTCTGCCCTACTGGGCATAATCCCCAGGCCAGTGGTGATTTAATGTCTGGTGTGTTATGGCTGAGAGTTTGAAAACAGCCACTCCCCCCATTTTTGGGGAGCTTAAGGGACAAAATTGGTACCTTAAGCTTTCAGAGATTTTGTCCATTTTTCCTCTTAAAAGCCCTGAAAATGGAAAAAGTAACTCAGTGTCTGGGGTTCTCAGGATTTCTGAAGGGTACAAAGGGTACCTTAAGCTTCTGTAAAAATATTCTTCCAAATGAAATGATACATCTGAAACGTTGGGCTGTGGTCTCTCTGGGAATTTGAGGGCTGCAAATGGGGTTCTAAGGAAGCTGCCTGTGGCCCACGGGTGATAGATTGCCCACCTCTGCCTTAAAGTTTTCCAAAGACAAGGTCTGTACTGAGATGCATGGATGTGGTGGTTGTACCAAGTGACCATCTTTCTTGGGAGAAATACATGTTAGACTTTTCTTCCAATGTATGCATCATGGGACTCATGAAATAAAGAGAATATATTAGATCATGCTGGCTGGGGAATTCTGGGAGTGGAAGTCCACACGTCTTCAAGTTGCCAAGGTTGACAAACACTGTATTAGATATTGTGTTTCATATGGTTTGTTAAATGCTTATATGCTGACAGTATTAATGTTTGTTTGTTGCATGTTGCAGGTGTCATCTCTCCTGATATGATAGCTGAAGTACCTTCTGCTCCTCCTGCCTTTGATGTAAACAGTGTGTCTGGCTATGAAGGCACAACAATTGGGGACAATGGCAAGTATAGTGTAGAAGTGATGCAAATGTTGACATTTACACTATAATATACTGGTCGCTAACATGTTACAAGGGTCCTGTGTTGATTTTGTGGCAATTAAATTTTGTGGGAATTAAATTTGCCACTTTTTTTTGAATTACTGTATTTACCTGAAAGGAAGATTCTCTGTCTCTCTCTCTCTCTCTCCCCACCCCCCACCCCAATAATTACATTGCAAATGAGAGATTAACTTACATTACTGTGGTAATAGAGGCAGATGGTGTAGAAAAGGAATGAATGGGTTGGATGTGGAAACACTCCATTGCAAATAATGACAGTGAATGGCTGGAACAGAGACAGGAGAGACTGCTCCCATTGCTTTGAGGGAAACAAGGATAAGCTTGCTCACCCTGTCCTGCTCTTACCGCCATGCAGGTGAACAGAGTGAAAGTCTACAATGGAAAGCCGCCCAGGTTTTGGACATTCTTCAGAGGGTGAGGACTCCAAAATCAGTCACACACAGAACTTACATGGACTTAGAGGCATTCCCTTGCAGATTTTCACCCCTAACATGGAAGGCAACAAGAGATGGGTCCTGTTAGTATAGGACTAGAATCCTAAGGATACTTACCTACTAGAGTGGGTGGGAGTGGGACTTACAACAGAGGAGAAGTGGATAGGTTTCCTCTTTTGCAAACAGAAGGAAAAAGTAGAGCTTTTTTCCACTACTCAAATGATCCCAAGCCCAGTTTCTACCAACACCTGTTGCTTGTACTTGTTTCAGTCTATAAAGCAGTGTTTTGCAACCTTGGCAACTTTAAGATGTATGGACTTCAACTCCCAGAATTCCCCAGCCAGCATGCTATAAGGAAACAGATTGTACCAAGTACTGCAGACAGATGCATCCTGAGCATAACAGGATATTTACCTGGGAGTAAGAACCTTGAACTTGGAATGACTAATTACAGAATAAGCATACATAAATTCAAGCTGACTGAGCTCAGCTTTCTGAAAGCATGCACTCTCTGTATGTGTCTGTGGATAGTTTGTGTGAGAGAATGGTTTGTGTATGTACATGAAATAGTGAATAAATTAGTTCTGCCAATGAGGTGCCTGATTTTACAGGCAATTACATTTCAATCAGTAGTTATTAATAGTTATTTGCAAAACAGTTCAAGCTGGAACAATCCAACTCCAAAACGTCCTGTTTCCCCCACCCCCAGAATAAGCCAAACTCAGCTTTCTAGGTTTGCATATATCTGGAAGTGGATTGTCTTGAATCAGAAGGATATTCTCATTTCACACATCTTTGATTGCTAAATCAGCTAATATTAAATAAGTGTTTCATCCTGACGTAGCCTTTTTTTTTTTTTGAAGTGTAGCCATTATTCAGTGAGTATGTTCTCCCAGGCATGGGGTTTGGGAGGTTAGGTAAGCCTGTGAGTTATTGTTATTAGTGTTGATAGTCCTGGCCACCATGTTTTATTTATTTTTATTTTTTGCTCTGTAATTTTATTTATTATTATATTGATGTTTTTATTTCTGTTCACCACCCAGAGTTGCTTGTGTAAGATGGACAGAGGTATAAATTGAATAAATAAGTATATATACGAGTGTATCCCTTGCACGCATTTGTGGATGGAGGGGGAAATGTCAGCTGGAAGTGGCAATCCTAGTTTATAAGATTAGGGAGCCGAAAAGAGTTTGTATGTATGTGCGTGGTTTTTTTGTAAGGTTGTGCTCAATTCAGGGTTGTTTGCCTTATGGTTAAATATGATATGTGTTATTCTGAATAAAAATTTTTTGATTAAAGGTCCTTTACACAGCTGTATCACTGATAAGGCCAGTGAAAATTGCTTTGTATGGAGGGAGGGATGTTTATTATATTATATTATATTATTTTATTTTATTTTATTTTATTTTATTTTATTTTATTTTATTTTATTTTATTTTATTTTATATTATATTATATTATATAAATGATTTATAGAGCTGCCTATCTCACAACACTGATTTTGGTGATGTACAAAGGTTAAAACCACCACCACAACATGTAACCCGTGACACCCTGGTGAAAAGAGCAACCCCCAGTCAAAAAGCCACATCACCAGCAGAGCAGGCCTAACCTCATGGCCCAAATGCCTGGGAGAATATAAATAAAGATAAGCTGCAGTGTGATGGTCAGCATTCCAGAAGGATGAAGCCCTTGGCAGTGACTCCTTCCCATCATAATACTGAGCCAGACTTCTCCATCCTGGCCCCAGATATTTTGGGATTGCAACTTCCAGACTGGCTGGGGAATGTTGGGAGTTATAGTCCCAACATGATTAGAGGGTGCCAAGTTGAGGAATGTTATCGTAAGCCATAGTTTAGTGTGAAGAGCCTCTGCTTCATGTACTCCTGTTCTTTCCTCTGGCATGGACCAAAGTAGGAGATAAAATTTCTGTTTTGCTCTAGTCATTCAGAGTTTCATCTGAATTCCAAAGGATCTTAACTTTAGTTAGTTGAATCAGTTTGCACAAGCTGCACCCCAATAGAAAGGAAAATGAAAGCTTCTGAAAGGTTAGAGGAAGGGGAGGACACGAAGTGGGGGTTCACTGCAGTTTAGTTTCATAAAAGGAGCCATGCAACATCGTTTTCCTGCCTACCTAATTCTCCCTTCCCCCTTTTTAAAGGAGTTGCCATATGATGGCAACTGAGGGATACTGCAAGCTGATGAAACTGCCTGGAATTTCCACTGTTACTAAGAGTATTGAAGGGGAAAAACCAGCTTCATTCTCCTTCAACCACAGACCACTGGCAGCTGTTTAACTAGCAACCTCTTTTCTCATCCTTATTTTCTTCTTTTACAGCAGGGAAATTTTTCCCTCCTCCATCTGACTTGCTTCCCTATCAGGGGGGTGAGCCGTTGCCAGCTCAGACAAACTGGAAGTAAGATGGCTACTGTTCTTTTAAATCTTCTAATAATCCATTTTTGTTTTTCCTTTGCCACAAACTGTTATACTCTGCTTATCTGGGGGAAGAGAAAGTGAAAGTGCATAGTGAAGTAGATCAGGCAGGAGATAAGAGCTGCTTGTTTATTACAAAACATGGTTTTCTAAAGTGGCAGATCTTACGTCCTACTGCAGGGTAAGCAGCTGGTGCCCTAGGGTGACTTTCTCAGCACCCAGTAGGCTTTTGACTCACATGGCTTTAATTTGCTTATTTTCAGCATCAACATTCTTTCCCCAAGGCTTTGTTAGAATATAAAAATGATGGGTGGTTGCAGTTCAGTGCTTTGTTGGGAAATATGCCCTTCTGGCCAGAAGGAGAAAAAATATGAAAACCCAAAGTCACTGGGAGAGGTGATGAGAATCCTAAGTCAACAGCAGCCTCACCATTTTGTCATCGGATAAATGAGGCTTTGTAACTGAGTGTGCCCACCGGTGTGCTGCCGTTTTGTGGGAGAATCCATAGACACTCTAAAAATTCTGAATGTGCCCAGCAGCCCAAAAGATAGCGTGTCCCTGTCCTAGAGGACTATGGTTTATACTTATTGTCCGGATTGCTTTGCTTTCCACAGTATTCCTGCTATTTCAGAAGATGAAGCCAAAGAAGCTTTTATCCAATATGCTACACGCAAGTGCTGCTACAGCAAAGCTCCAGCCAGGGAGATGGTGTTTCAGGATCTCCTAGCACTCAATGCCTTCAGAGTAAGCAGAATACAGTGTTTGCAAGTGTGTGTATGCAACAGACTTGAGTTATGTATTGCATTTGGACTATGAGCTGCATGAGGGCCTTGATTAGAAACATGGGTCACAAGCTTAAATAATTAATAAGCAATATGTTCTCTTCTAGCTCTCAGAAAGACATTATGGAGCATGCATTAAAGTAATTGATCATGCAATTTATATATTATATGAGAGAGAGAGAGATAATAAGATAATATCTTAGTATATCTATATATAATATATATATTCCAAAATCATTCTTACTGAACTCAGATTTATTTTCAGATGATATAAGATTATCAACTAAAATTATTTGTGTAAATCACATGAACTTTATAGATGCCCAAATTATCTCTCCACATGAGCTTGTAAACTCAGAAGAGGTGTAATTACGGGGAAATTTTGCTGAGATGGATGATATTTAGTAGTAGAAGAGTGCACATGTATAAAGTAACAACTTCAGCCCCAACTTTTTTTCAACAAGAGGATTTCAGCAAATATGTGCCAGGAAAGATCTATTCCTAAAGCTTTGAAGACCTAGTGCCAATTGCTTGATCTCCAATAAGGCAGTTTGATCTGTTCATTAAACTGCGAACCAAAAAGGCCCCATGTTGTTCTTGATTTTGGTACATACAGTTTTCCTGCAAGTACTTGCATTGTGCTCTGTTAATCTGAAGATGTTCAGAAAGATTTATAGCTTACTGGATTCTTTAGGAATATAAGGGAATTCACACTGAATATTTAAAAGTAATAATGTCAGCAGTTCATACAAAACAATATCCAGTTTCAGGATAAAATAGCTTAAGAAATAACATGTAGAAACCATGGCAAGTATATAGTTTTCCCTGTTTCAAGGTGCCACAGTATAGCGTAGTCTCCCTGGAGTGAATCCAACAGAAGAAGAAGAATTAAATTAGGAGCTAAAGCAGAGCAGATTCTTTTTCAAGTTACTACCCACATTACTGAGGACAGCATGGCATATGGGTGTCCAAGGAGGGTTACAATACTTGAGTATATTCACCTGGGAGATAGCAATTGATGGGACGCTTCTTTCTCCACAAATTCATTCAGTGGCCTTAGACAAGGCCACAATTAAACTTTCATCTTCTGATCTGTAACCAAAGTTGTCTGTGAGGGATTGTGGGGGGTGGGGGGAGTAGGCAGGTGACAAAACATACATTGTAATGCAAACACTGTGTCACATTGCACTTTTTTGTCATTTTGGCATCATGGAGAGAAATGGACACCTGTCTGTAAAGCTGGGAGAATAATACTGACTTACTGTAGTGATAACTGTAAAGAAAATTGGAGGCATGGGGAGAAAGTACTGTGTTTTGACTATTCAGCAGTGCATCAGTGTTAAGTGGACTATCACTATTTTGTTCAGATATGGTTTGTGTTTCTTCTCTGGTGTGCGGCTTTTTTCCTTTTTTTCCCCTTGTTGCTTTCCTTACCTTTTTACCTTTTTTTTAGTAAAGTATCAGTGGTGGAATTAAAACCTTTCAACCCAGAAATAAGTGATTGGAAAGGGAATAGAAACTGGCAGCTTGATAATTCACTGTAACTCTACCTGTGGGAACACAAGAAGATGCATGAGATGCCCAGTTGGGCTGAGAAAGTCATCTGTTACTCAGTGTCTTATGTACAGAGTGTTCCTCAGTTGTATATGCTTAAGAGACATGAAGGAAAGAGAAACAAAAACTTCACAAAAGCAGTTAACTCGCCGGCTTTTGTAACCCTTAGTATAATTTTGGATAAATTAAATTTGTGATTTTGTAATACAGGACATAATTTACATTTTGTTGAATCTGATTGGTGGGCTGAATTAAAATCAGTGGATATGGGCCACATTCACCCTAAATAGTAATAGTAAAAACAGCAACAATAAGCCCTAATCCTATAGACAGTCCTTCATTGTTGGCAGCTTGGGGGCCATAATTTATACTTTCTTGTGTTAAAATGGCAAATCTGGAAGCTTGGCATTCAGACAAATCAGTTACCAATAGACGCATTGAGATAAACTCTGTTTACATACTATGTAAAAGATACAATCAAAAATCCAGGAAGGAAACAAACAGCCTAAAACACGTCCCTTCCAGCAATCAAGCTCAGATAAGCAGGAAACAGTACCAGGCAAACAATCAAGGAGGAAACAATCAAGGAGAAAACAATCAAGGAGGAAACAATACTCTAGCTGGCAGGGCAAGCTTCTTTCTGTCTATCAATCAATCAATCAATCAATCAATCAATCAATCAATCTTATATGGCCGTCCATCTCACAAGAAGTGACTATATAAACAAACAGCAAACTCCACCCTCCCTTCCCACTGATGATATTACCTAGCCTTGTAATGAAGTGTCTGCAAGCTCACAGAGCTCCAAGAAGCCAACATCATCAGTATCTCGGTATCCTGGTTTTGTGAACCAAGTGGAATAAAGCTTTAGTTAACTCAGAATCTTAAACTGGCAGTTTTGATCATTATGATAAGCTGTTGCTTTATTATATATAAAGATAATGGTCTTTTCTGCACTCCATGGCTGCCTTCTTAGAGATTTCTGTTAATCCGCTACTTCTTTGAGACTAAACTCTAGTTGTTTTTATTTACTGAAAATTATTTTTTAGTATCACTTGGAGACTTTCACTGAATCAAGGTCTTCATCATGGAAAACAAAACCATACAGAGGTAAGTAGAATTTTGAGTTTGTTGCTCCAGTATACTGTAGACTTGTCTTGAAATTTGTCTCCCTTCTGGTAGTAATTGGGGAAGTCATGAGGATGGCAGTGGATTATATTAAGCTTCTTGTGGGATTCAGATTCCATGCTGGAGACATCTTGCTTCTCTTATCATTACTTTTCATTGTGTCTTGTCATATTTAATTTTGTTCTAAAATTCAGACCTGTGTATACATTCTTTTTTGAGTGGAAGCAGTGTGGAGGGTAGAGACATACTGCATCTGATAAGTATGTATGTGAGGATAACTTCTCTATTCTTGGAGTCTTCTATATACCTGGGCTCTGTGTTTGATTCAGTACAATGAAAAACCATGGATATAAAAGACTCTGCTGCAAACCCTAACCCTCAATTTGTGGAAGGTGGTGAGAATAGCAAATTTGTAGGATGAAACTAGCATGCTTGTCCTCACTCTCAGCCTTGAGATGTTCATTTCTGCCAAGAGGACGGATGATGGATGTGGCTTTACAGCACTAGTTCAGGATTAATGTGAGCTCAGGAAATTAATGATCTATTTACATCACTACAAGAATTTATTAATTTGGACATGGTAATGCATTTTGTGATTTATGCAGCCATAGCATTGCTTAAGAATTCCACTAGTATGATGAACTGTATAATTTGTTCAATTCCTTGGAAGGGAGATTTTTAAATGGCCAGCCTTAAATATTAACCCACTTGTATAGATAGGATGAAATATATGAGCTGCATGACATTCAGACTATCTGCTTTCTGAGAAAAGTAGAGCTTTTTTTTTTTTTTTTTTGCTATTATGTTATTACCATTTCATACTCTGTCTTTCAGCCCTAAGGAACTATTTTAAGAAAACAAACACAGCTGAAAAAAAAAAGGTGAGAACTTCAACTCTCAGAATTCTCTAGCCAACACGGGCATTGCTGAGAATTTGGGGAGTTGAAGTCCACAAATGGAGAGCATCCAGCTTAGGGAAAGCTGTATTAAAGATATATGGAGTCTTTGGTGTTCTCTGAGCTTGGTTGTTTGCTTGCAGATATTTCATTACCCTAGTTAGTAATGAAATGTCTGAAAGCAAACAACCAAGCTCAGAGAGCACCAAGGACTCCACAGTTCAACCCTGAGCTACAGATATTCTCTTCTATTGGAATTAAAAATACATATCCCAAGCTGTGCTGCCGAAATGTTCATGTATAAGATAGAATATCATGACACTGTCCGATCATCCTTGCCTTCTATCAGGAGAACCTATAGATTCTGCTATGTATGGTGGAGCTCCTTCTCCCTGGGAACTGAGAGTAGAAGTTCCTGAAATATTCAAAGACAATATCGCAAGAGTTAAAGTGCCTCACACATCATCAGTAAAGGTACAGAAAGCAAAAATGTGACAAAATTCTGGTTTCCAAGACCCTGCTCTCTCTCTTCAGTACAATCCCTTTCTTTGCTTTACATTATTTATTTATTTGGACAATTTAAACTGCATTGCATTAGGCAGAGCTCGGTTTGGGAGGTGTAATGTGCACATGATTGCAGCCTAAATTCCTGAGCTCTTGCTATTTCTTGAAAGAAGGTCAGCGATCACTGACTTTGCACTTTTGCTCAAATTTCTGCCACAGTGGAACATTAATGGGGATTTCTTTGGGGCTGATTGAAGAAAGCATTCAGAGCACCTTAGCTACTTAGTGTCAAGGCAGTCCTGTCCACCTTTCCTGTGTGGAGACTGGGTTTTTTAGGGGGAGTGCTGAGTGTGCTTTAGTAGCCATTTTTCCTAAATGACCAGCCCCAGTTTTCTTTCTAGCTTAGAGAAGAGGCAGATAATTAAATGTTGCACACGTTCTGCATTCAGACATGCTGCCTTTTAAACAAACCATGACCAGAGAGATGTATTAAACATGCTGTTCATGGGAGATGCCAGTAGGCAGAGATGGACATGTTTGAGGCTTAAATATAAGCTTAGGTAAACATAATGTACAAACTGTGCCTCGTTTTGTCCTCACTGTTAGACTGTGATGCAGACTCACTCTGATAGGATGGGGAGTAGAGATGTGGACTCTTGATGATTTAAGCAAATGAAACCAACTGGGACTGGTTTTGGAGAGATTTTCTGGGAAAGCAAGTCTATTGCCTTGCATATATTACTGGGTAGTAGTTTATTTATAGGACTCTTCTTAATGTTTGGAATCTCTTGCTATTCAAGGAAGAATGAAAAACAGCACAGTAGAAAAACCCTAAAGATCCTTTGGAAACTGAGGATTATTGTTATGAGATATACAAAAGTAAATGATTGTATGTACATTTATAATATGATTATGAACAACTAAATATAGTATACCATTTCTTTTATTGTTGGTGCAGAACTTTGCCAAGCACATAATACTGTTGCTGCTGTTACAGAAATCATAAATTCAGAGTGCTTTGAAGCAACCATTTCCACCTCTGACTTTTTTTGGGGGGGGGGCTGTGGTAAGGATTTCCAAGAGGGAACTGTGGAGAGGGATGGTGCTCTTTAGGGCTAATAAGGTGAGGGCTATAATTGGCTATGAAAACAAAAAAATATAAGAATGATGTGGTTGGCTGTTCTGCAGAAATTTATGATAAATTAATATATGACGACAAAGAAGAGAAACCCCTCTAGAAGCCTTAGAAAGGCCATTACAGTGTGAGAATAAGGCAATGTTGGTGGAGAGGTTGGAAACACCCTGGGGAAAATAAGGAAAGAGAAATGGAAAATCACTTTCTGGCTCTGATGAATCGTTTTGTATTTCTTGTCAAAGTAGAGTCACTTACAGTAAAAGTGAACGACTGCATTTTAACACTGTTTTTATTTGAAGGGATGTCCAATATGTAGGAGTATTGGCAGATGTCCCTGCAACCAGTGCCATTGCCTCACGAGGGTATGTACTTCTAAGTAAGAGAAATATCTTGCTTGGTATAGTTCTTCAGGTTTTTTCCCTTGAAGAAAAGTTTTAAAAAATGGAAAAGATGATGTCTTTGGAGCAGTTTGCAAATTGGGCTGATATAAATGATAAAAAGCTGGCAGTAGTACTAATGAAAGTATAATGGTTGAAAAGCTTGCCAGCGGAAAGAGTTCTTATCTGATATCTGATGGGTCATTCATGCAACCTGCTTACCAAAGATGCCCAACGTACCATTTTTTGAGGATATGTCCTCACAACAGAGTCTCCATTTCATTGGTAATCTTCTGCGGAGGCAGACTGAAGCCCATTCAAGATATTCAAGCATGGAGGAGTGTTTTCGACAGGAAAATGAAAGAAGCTCTCCCACCTGGACATTCCATGGTGCACAGAAGAGGCTTGAGGTGATCTGGTTGGAGCAAACATCTACTTGCTTACAACTGGCCCAGGAGTTCTAGTTTGGAACTTCCTCCTTCTGTCCAGTCCCTGTTGTCCCTGTTTGGTTGTGAAGAAGATTGCAAACTCAGCTTTCACAGCACTCCCTTTTCTTTCTTAAACAGGTCCACTGGTAGACCTAGAGATTGCACAGCTCTGAAACTGACTTGCCTGTAGTTGAAAATGTAGTTGAAAGGACTGGGCTCTTATACTTCTGTAGCTGGCAGAGAACCACCTTGCCCCTCACACAATGTTCTTTTTAAAAGGATCATTCTATTGTAGAATGAAACCTGGTACAGATATGGCTTCAACATGGAGCCACGTTTTTCCTCTCCTTCCCTTTGGGATGTCCAGAACTGTAATTTGCTGTAATTTGACACAAGAATCAGGAAAGTATTTCTCAGACTCCAGCTCTTCAAGAACACTTATCCAGCACCTGGACCTTAGTTGCACAAATCTGTATGACTGCTGGATGGCAGCCAAGAGAGACAGAACAAAACAAAAAAAAACCAAAACAAAGAGACATCAAAGAGAGGAAAATAGAAGGAGGAAGGAGTATTAGGTACACTGCCTTGAGTTATTTTTAAATATAATAAAGGCAGGATAAAAAAATCTTAAAGACCTCTATTTAACCACCTAGTAGTCAATAATAGGTTGACTGGTCAACTGGCCATTTTGGATAAATTATGTGGATGTACTCAGGAGCACCCCACAGTTGGATATGTTTCTCACCACACCAAACCCCTTTCTTGAACTCCATCCACAAGAAGGCTTAGCAGCAGCTTCATCTCAGCTGCACAAATCCAGGTGACCATTCTTCTGCAGTTAAGACTCTTAACTTTTTTGCCATCTAGTGGTCATTAGTTTAATAGATTGACAATCCTTTGGGAAAATGTCAATCTGGACATTTACAAAGGACCTTACAAAGGCCACCACAGCATACGGTTTTTATGGGGATTGGTAGCAGCTTTTTCTGTAGTTGGTGACCTTCGTATTTTAGCTAGAGGAAATCACCAATCATTGTCCTTACAGTGTCATGCCAAGAAGCTGCCATGCAGAGCTTCTGGTTCCATTGTAAGTGGTGATGCACTTAGTCATAGAGGATATTCAGCAATGGTTGCCGCTGTTGCAAATAGCACCTGGCTGCACACTATGTCCACAGTTTTCAGTGTGAATTTATTTACAGAAAGAATAATGACGTTAATGGCTGGGCATCTCTCCCCTCATACCAGCAGCTCGGGTTATTTTGTTTACTATTCTATCAACCCTTGGGAAAGGAACTGTACAAACTGATGGAAGTTTACATGGAAAGAAGAATTTTTAGAGGAAAGGAATTTCGTAATGAGACATCTTCCTAGGCACATTCACAATCCTACATAGTCTTAAAGCCACTCTGTATAGAATGTTGTTTTTTTAAAGAGGAGCACAGAGATCTGCTTTTGACTAATGAAAATTTTGTTGGTGGAAATCCAGTTAATTTAGTTCTTTTCTATTTAATGTTATGTGTCAACAGAAGCAATGTTGGGTATGTAATGGAACAGGAATCCAGGTCGGCAGTCAGAGATGCTCTACGTGTGCTGGAGTTGGAACAACCGTGTACGTGAGTTGGTGTACTTCCTTTGTATTTGCAGTCTAGGCTTGAATGTGAGAAAATGATCAAGCTCATTTATGTTCTGTAAGTCTAGGTGATATACTGTAAATAATCTGGGGATGGATTCTCCTACATGAAGTCAGCCTTTTAAGCTAGTTCTACTTTTATTATAAGGTTACAGTAGCAGAATCTTGCAAGTCTGAAGACGCCTCCTCCCTCCCTCCCTCCCTCCCTCCCTCCCTCCCTCCATCTTCATGAGAACTAGGGAGGTTCTGTCTGAGATGCTTTTTCAAATAACATTTCTGCCCTGGACTCAGATTTCTTTTATCTGGCCTTTATCTTGGTTGTGACTTTTCCTCTTGTTCCTCAGGGTTATTCCTTTGGCCCATTACACATACATGTGTGCAAATATTGGCATAAAATTTACATACTGACTATTAGAGTTGTGCGAGGTAACATGCTACTTCACTTTGTACAGTTGCCTCATCCCCAATCACTGCAGTGGTGCTTTGGAGTGATGCCTCATTGAAAAGTAAGACTCTCTACCTTGGTGGCTCCAGTTGAAAGCCCTGAGGTGGGCCAGTTTGCTTGGCTGCTTTGCTTCAGCACAGCTGTCTTCTGTGCATGTGCAGACCACCCTGGGAAGGTACTGCCTAGAAGGCAGGGTTGCTTTGCTTTGTAGACCTGCATTGAAGGGGCCTCAATCAAAGCAAAGAGTCCCTATGAGTCTTTGCATGGGTCTCCTGAGTAAGTGTGCATACAAAAGTGGTTATTTGTCTGTCACATCATTACTTGGACTTGAATCCATAGACAAGGAGCTCCCTGGTTCAGATCTCATTTTTAATATGAACTTACTAAGACTGTCTAAAAGTCTTTAGGTGCAAAATAAGAGGAAGCATAATTTTGAATGTCCTTAGAGAAGTAAGAACATTTTTTAGGGAAACAACATATGAAGGTGCAATAGAAACGCTAATATTTTTGTTGAAAGAACTAGAATCCTGTGCTCATTGAAATGTAGCTTGAAAAACAGTCCTCATTTTGACATGCAGCTATCTGAGAAACCAGAAACAGAAAAATAAGTCTGGTTTGTTCTGTTCTGCATTTCAAAGAAATGTTTAGTTGCTTTTCAGAAGCTGCATCAGCATGGACTATTGAATGTATCTCAGATGAATCAAGAAGAGATCCTTGCTTGGATTGCGTGTCTTCTCCAGTTCTGTTTGGGCATGATAAACAAATATGGAAGTCACCATGTGAGCTAGGATGCGCAGCCCCTCTTGTTCTGTAAAGTTGCCCTGGAGATGTCAACGTAGAGCTGGTCTTCATGAATATAGTGCAGTTTTCTATGGCCAGGAGCCTTTGCATGTAGATTTGTGCAGTATGAAGGCTTGTGGGTGAGTTGGGATCCTCAGTGTGGGACAGTTTTTGCCCCCCGCCTTCTCATGGTATAACGGGAGAGGACAGCATCTGGACCACCGTTTGAAGGCAAACGATCCAGGAAACTCCCTGGAACATTCCAGCCACCTGGAGTCTTACTGAACAGGGCAATGTATCAAGACAACAAATAAATAACAAAACATTCTGGAATCTTATGCAATTCCTGTATTTTTTCCAATGTAGAACCCAACTGGTGCAAAAATATATTTGTGCAATGTATAGGGAAATGCATGAAAGAAAGAAATAAAACATCGACCCTTAGTCAGAGACCTCTCAAATTCTGGGGTATGCCACAATATGTGTGTGTGTGTGTGAGAGAGAGAAAGGATTTTTATGTAGTGTATTGGATCATTAACAGAATACCAATGTGTGCTGTGGTATCAATGATTCACTTAGTGTCCACTGATCTCCATTTATTTTTTTTTAATCAGTAAGATTATAAGAAATAGCCTAATGTTGCACAATTTCTTAGTTCTTTGATGAAATGCATGAGATTTTGGCCAAATTTAATTATTCAATTTGTTTTAATCCCCCCCCCCATTATTACTGTTTGATGCCTATGCTGATATACAGTATCACCTGCCCCCCAGAAGCTGCTGATCCCTAGGCTGGTAAGAGTAATAGCAGTCAGATTACCATCTGTCTGAAATAGACTCAATATTTTTTTTGTTGCTAACTAAAAGAAAAAGTCTTACTCTAATATGCCACCAGATCCAGCAGATGGTGCCATTACCCAACAGAAAAACTGAACGAAAAAGGAGCTGTATTCTTGAATTCAGACAGTTCTACCCATAGAGGAAGAAATTGCTATTAGTTTTAATATCTAAGCCATTGGAAAACAGAAGAAGTAAAGAAGAACCTAGATACTTGTAAAAATTGTACCTTAGACATTTAAGGGTCTTCTTTTGCCAATTCTGTTTATTTTTCCTGTATTTTGGAGACAGCACATAGACTTTTTTTTTAGTATCTTATTACATGCATCTTCTTTCTTGTCTATTATTCACTTGGGGAATTGATTATCCAAAGTCTTCTAGGCTCCTTGATTCATAAATAAAATTGTACTGTAATTCATTTTATTCCATAGCTTCTGGGATTAATTGTAACAAGTTTGTTGCTAGGATGGGAGATGAAGAAATGTATTACTTTTATTATGATTGCATTTTTGATTCACCCAGATCATCAGAGATCCCAAGGGAGATCACAAAGTTATATAAAATATTAAAAACAAGAAACAATACGAAACATTAAATAGTGCAGGAAATTAATACAAACCACCATCCCATATTAATGTTAGTAGGTGCTTAGCATCAAAAACTGGCTCAATGCTGAAAATGTACTTTGAAGGGAAGAAAATAATCAGGAAACATCATGCACAAGGACTGGTTTCTCTTCCCAGGATTCAGGGCATTGACCAAGAAATTGATACAGAGTCACTAATGTGGCATGATGGTTTAGTTACCAGGCTGCAACTAAGAGATCCAGGCTGAAGTCTGCACTCACAGCTCTCTGGATGACTTTGGGCTACTCTCTCTTAGCTTGTTGTGAGGATAAAATTAGGTGACACACACACAAGCTACTCTTGAGTTCCCAGAGGAAAGTCAGTAATAATAAATAGTCTTTCAGCAAGCTTGACTCCAGTGACTTCATGGACACATCCGTATAGTTTTCTTGGCAAGACAACAGAAGGGCCCAGAGGAACGATGGGAAATAAATATAGTGATAAATAAAATAAATAATGTCCCTTTGTCCCATTCTGCACTTTCCACATGTGCATGTCAGCAACTTAATCTGCCCAGGGATTGTCTTCCTTATTAGGAAAATGACTTCAGAAGTGTGGTGAATGTCTTGACACGGAGAAAATTCGTATGGAACTGTTCACCAACCATCCTGCAGTGTTAGCCTTTGGCAGGCTGCAGAATTCCAAACTCAAAGTATCCTGGGTATTTTAAACTGCTTTTGCAAATGCTGCTAAAAAGGTTTACTCAGCTTTTAGGATGGTGCCAGTTATTGAGTCATTTTGACTTGTTTCCATGTAGAATTTCAATTGTATGCCATCTGAGAGCAATATCTTGAGGAAAACATCCTGCAATTGAACAGGCACATCCTTTTCCTACTATTTGTGGCATAGTTTTTGGAAATTTAAATGCAAAACCATTTGTGTTCCTCACAACAATTCTGTATAGGGTTCTTTCTGTCTTTTTTTTAAAAGCAGTATCACCTGAAAGCAGCCTTTTTGGTTCAGTGGCTCCTCTTAGAATCTAGAAATTAGAAAAACTATCTGAAATTGGCAGGGAAAGACAGAAAGACGAATTAATTTCCTCTATTGGCCTAATTAAATAAATTACTATAGAAGAGGATGGAATGAAACTACATCAGAAGAAATAAGCTGAAGTTTCTTCAAAGAGATGTTGCAAAATGGTGAGTTTTAAGCCAAGGTGTTAAGAACTCACAGATTTATTCTTGTTAGATTTCTCTATACTAACCGTTGCTGGTATCATGCTGTTATTTCCATTCCACTCAATGTCTTGTCTCCCATTTCCTTTACAGGTGCAATGCTTGTTCTGGCATGGGGACAACTACTTGTTCAGAGTGTGAAGGAACAGGACAGTTGCTGACGTATATTGAACTGCAAATTCAATGGCAAGTTCTAGCAGCCTATGTAAAGAATAGCCTTTCTCATTCCAGGCTTTGTTTCTCTCAGTGCCCCACAGATGCCTGTGGGTGCTTCCAAGCAGGAGACAGAGGCATAACAATCTCCTGCTATTTCCCTCCTGTAACTCGGGTTTGGAGCCACAGTGATCCCAATCCTGAAGTAGAGACATCAACATAGAGACATCAAATCTGGTAGTCCTTGATAGGCCTGTCCTGAGATAACTTTTTGATTCATTTTCAGAGACATCCAATTTACAAGCCACTTTCATGCAGAGTCCATTGGGTTGGTTGGTGGGTTATTTATTTATATTTCATAAAGAAAAGAAAAATACATAGGAATTACAAATTACAGATATGATTTAGAAATGTTTGTAGAGGAATGTAAAGTAAAATTAAAAGAGAGGAGAAACCATTCCACTGGAAGAAATATGTCACTTTTTTTCTTGTATATCAACTGGGATAAAAACAAATATAAAGATTGTTTCACAACAGATGAAGGTTTTATCACTTTCAAAACTGCTACACTGTATTGAACTATTACTAAAATCAAAATTTAGATTAACTGAGAGATCTATATATCAAAAATAATCATAGTTAGAGGTTAGAACCCTTACTTTAAGAGAACCCAAACCTTGGATGTGGCAGTAAGCTGTGTACAGAATTATATTCCATAAACAGTTTCTAGGTTAGATTAAAATTTCAGGCTTGTTTTTCATGTATGAAGTTATTTTGGCTACTGATGCGCACTCCTATAGTTTAAACTGCGATTCCTTTAAGGAAGAAATTCAGTGTGACCACTTGGAACTTTCCAAACTTGGAGCTTGTAAGAAATGTTTGATGGAAGACCCCCAACTCATGTCAAAAAGAGTTATAATGGCTTAATCTTGAAAACTGGGCTTGCAGTCTCTTGTTGCTTAACTTGGCAAGCCACTGTATATAAACAGAGAGCAAACCCCACTCCATTCTAGCACTGAAGATGTTACCTAGTTGGGTAACAAAATGTTTGCAAGAAAACAACCAAGCTCAGAGAACCCCAAGGACTTCACAATGTAAGACCAGATGATTGCATCGGCCTCTATTTCAGAGCCACCATTAACCATCATTTTAGAAACAATGGTGGGGTTTTAACTTCATTTTATCTCTTTTTGACATAATACAGCATAATCACGTGGCTGCCTCATTGTTGAACTTTATTACAGGCTTCAGCAAGTAATTTGACCTTATACCGCCCAACATAGAGCTTTTCTGAATCTGATTTACTATGAAAATAGAACATGCACCAGAGGTTCTTTGTAATTTTTGTTGTTTGCCTTCACAGGAAGAATAACATTTTTGAACATGTGGTGGATGAAAGAAGTGGGTTTCCTACTGAACTCTTCAAAGCAGTTAAAGGGGAGAACCTGTTGCTTGATGAGCAATATATGGTAATTAAATACTTCTGGCAGAAGCACAGTGCTTAGCAGGACTGAAAAGAAGCGATTAGAATGCATTTATTTATGCATGAATGAATATATGTGTGTCCATGTTACACAAACACTCAGGGCAACATATAACCATTAAAAACTGCACAATATGAAATATTTGCCTTTTCTGTCGTAGTGCCCACCTTATGGAACATTCTCCCTCCAGAGATCAGGATGGCCCCAACTCTGATGGACTTTTAGTCAGGCCCTAAAGACCTGGTTCTGTGCCCAGGCCTGGGGCCCTGAGTGTGTGAAGGGCCTGTTTCTTGGTTATATTGGTGATTTGGGTTATGATGTTTCTTGGCTGCTGTGTATTTTAATTTTTGCAATGTTTGTAATTTTTGTTTAACTTTATTTTATTTTGTTTGCTGCCCAGAGTCACTTGTTGAGACGGGCAGTCATATAAATTGAATGAACGAATAAATAAATAAATAAATTCTGGCAAATATACCCTCTTCCATTCACCAGTGAACCTATATATCTTCACAAATGTGGTTTATCTGGTTCCAGCCGCTGTTTATTTAGAACATCCTTCTCTAGTGGTACTGAGGCTGTGCGTTGCAGAAGTCCTCTTGTGCACTGTAAATTCTGTCAGTGCTATTCAGTGCATTTGAAAAATACCAAGCCAGAGGCACCTGCATCCCACTTTTCATTTTTTTTGTTTTATTTATTGTTTTATTTAATTAAGCATTCATCCATATACTCACAGGGATGTATTTTCCTCCTGTCTCTGCTTACTTTCTTCGTTACTTAATTTGTTTGTTTAATTTATATGGTGGCCTAGCAACTCTGGGGAGCTAACAATGTTAAAAACATCATAGCACAAAAGCAACAGTAGAAAAATAAAATACATGCCATGTATGGCACAAAACATGATTCTCAAATAATTTATACTTACAGTGGGTTCCTATGATCACCTAGCCCAGTGCCTGGGGCAAGAACCAGGTCTTTGAGGCTGTTGGGCTCAGCCCAAGAACAACAGGGAAACAATCCAACCAAGTTCAGTTCTTTATTGCTTATACCATATAGACAGAATCTTGCCAGACTAAAACTGTACTACTCTAACCTAGTGGATATACCCTGGGAGATTCTAGGGAGTGGCTATCCTAAGTCTCTTCCTCTTCCCGTGCTCCTGCTCTGGGCTGGGCTGCCTCTCGTCTCTCCACCCACCCTGCTCCCCTCCTGGAATGCGCTCCCTCCTTCCTGAGAACCTGATTCTCTATTGCACTCCATCATACCACCTCCCCCTTCATAGATTCATTCCATCACAGAAGCTTTCTTAAAGGCTGGCAGTGTCAAGGCCAGGCAACTCTCAGAGAGGGATATTTCCTCAGGGCAGGTCCTGCAACAGAGAAGGCATGCCTTCTGGGTCCTATCAGATGATCCTGTTTAATTGCTAGGATCTGGAGCATGCCAGCCCTGTTGGATCTTGTATGATAGGCAGAAATAATTGCAGTTCCAGAAATATCCAGGCTCTAGGCTATGTAGGACATTATGGATGACCACCAGCATCTTGAGTTGCACCTGGAAATGTACTGGCAACCAGTGCAGCTCACACAGTTGTGGTGTTACGTGGGTGTACTGAGGTGCGCCTATAGCTACTTGCACTGCTGTATTCTGGACTAGCGGTAGCTTCCAAGTTGCCTTCAAGGGCAGCCCTGTATAGAGTGCATTGCAATAGTCCAAAGTTTTGGAATAAAAGAGAGTGTGGACTAATTTTTTTTGTTGTACTTGCCTGGCTATAGTACTTGCCTGGCTACAGAAACTCTTTCTGGGCTGTATCTAACTCCATTTCCAGCAATCAGTTATGGTTTGTGTTAGTGTAGGGCAGTGTTGTCCAAACTTGGCCACTTTAAGATGAGTGGACTTCAACTCCCAGAATTCCTGGTTGGTTGGCTGGCTGGGGAATCCCCATGGCTGGCTGGGGAATTCTGGGAGTTGAAGTCCACTCATCTTAAAGTGGCCAAGTTTGGACAACACTGGTGTAGGGTAATGAAAGTATTACCCATCTATTCTTTTTATTGTTCTAGAGTTCTGTATCTCCTAAAAATGTTGTTTCCCTAGGTTTTTCCAGTGATAAACTTCCCTAACAGTGCCATCAATCAAATTTCCCGACGTGCCATCGAACAACATCGAGCTCAGTTTGGATCCAGTGCACGGATACTGAGACAGGTGAGAACTATTGACACTGGCAGAGTGCTCTTCATAAAGGTGCTGGTCTACCACAGTGCTGTGGATTAACTGATTTATAGTCCTTTCTGATAGCAAAAGGAAATGTCTCTATGCATGGAGTTCCTTCTCACAAAAGGCCATAATAAAATTATTCCATGTTTGTTATTCATTTGTTCCTTTGTGTCTCTGGGCAAGTCATGTACACATGTCCCCCAAATGTGTGGTTCTCAGGTCCCCTCTAAAATCTGCATGCAGATTATTACTTAAGGAAATGGAACTAAAAAACTACTAGCTGTATTGAATTAATGTATTGAATTCAATTAGGTATTGAAATGTATCTGTCCATCTTTTGAAATGCAGTTTCTGGCCTATTATCCAAAGGACTGATATGGCCTCAGATCCCTAAAATTTAAGACCTATGCTGTTAGGGAATCCTCTGGTTCCTGTAATTGAAGACTTACATAGCACCTATTTAAGGCTGAGCATCCAAGAGTGGGTAGTGGGGGGGGGAGAGCTGTCATCAGAAAAAGTCAAAGCTTGATAGTTGGCACAGAAATATTTGTCTAAATCAGAGTCACCAAGATCGAAACACTTCTAAATGTGGTTAAATGGGAAAGCTTCCTGCCCAAACACCAGGAGTATGTGGGAGATTCACAGTTCTGAAGTAGCATACAAACAGCTAAAAACAAAATTTAAAATATTAAACGTTAATAGTTATATCAATGTTCTTGTGTCCCAGTGTCCTTTTCTGCTTCATGTGAGAGTCATATCGATTAGGGATAGAGATGGATGTAAGATTGTGAAGCTTCTGCCTGTCCTTTTTAAAGATAAAACATCTATGAGTGTGGGCAGAGGAGCTGAACTGGGAGAAGGGCCCTGCCATTTCCACCACCAAAACAAAATTGACAAGAGTCTAGGGGTACAACTTTGTGATCACATTGCAACTTTAATATATTGTCAAAAATGCTTATTTACTGGAGTTATAAATCTAGGATCACTGTTTCTACTGCAACTGAGCCATGTATTGTGATGTTACTCTTCCTGTGTAGGCAAAAGAATGCATCTACCAGTTTCTTGTTCTATGCTTTTATTAATGTATCTGTCAAAAGGAAGATTCAGCGCCGGGACAATCTTCCTTCCTTTTTAATCAGCTTTTGTACTTCTTCCCACGTAGTCACATCGCAAAGCAATTTACAGTTTAATAAATCTTAAAAATATAAAACATATTCCTTACAAAGTTTGAGGGGGAAAGAAAACAAAACCAAACTTAGCATATTCACAACATTCACACTGAAGGGGCTTAGATTACAAGAAAAGTTCTTTCTAGGCACCTAAAGGACATACTAGGAAGTGCGTCACACATTTCAGAGGGAGGAGTGATCCAGAGAGCTAGGACATAAAATAATGATATATTTTACAGGCACTGATAGCAAGTATATTGTGGAATTATTTCCAACACTGGTAATTTCCTAAGTGACAGGGCAAATATGATGGGGGGGAGGGGAGCACTATGTATATTGCCTTGAGCTGTACCCCCCCCCCCCAAAAGGTGGGATATAAATCAAATAAATCAATGGATGGATGCAGGGGAATATGTACTCTAGTTATACACAGCATACGGGGACGGCCTTAGACGTTGAAATTATAAACAAATGCTCAAAGAAGCCAGAAAGATTAAGAAAACAAATAAATAGGAGCAGGCCATTGTTGGTTTGGTTGCAGAGTATCATTATGTATGAATGTATTTTTATTCCACCTTTTCTCTAAAGTGGTGTGCTTGTGGTAATGGTGGGAGAATCTCCTCTCATTTTATGCACACAGCCTGCCTTAGAGTAGGTTGGGTTGAGAATGAATGTCTGGCCCAAAATAATCCAGGAAGCTCAACAGTTATATGGGGACTTTAACCCGGACCTCCTCCCTTCAGCCCTCTCTTAACTTTTGAACACTCCTCAGCTTGGTTTCAAAAATTCTCTGTGAGCCAGTTGAGGATCATATAGTGTAGCTCCTTCCCTGGTAGTCTTCTGATAAAAATAAAAAAAAAGGGTGCTCAGAATGAGAACAAAGGATGGGAAGGGGAAGAGACCTCCCCCCCAAGGGATTAATACCAGTTGTGTTTGTGGAAGTTGATCATCCCTAAATAGTAGTTGTGAAACTATAATCAATCTGTTTCTTAAAGAGTGTGCTGTTTTAAGTATTAAAATTGTGTCTTTTGTCTTTTTTGCAGAAACAAACAATAGAGCTGTTATTTCTTACCAAAGTGGAATATGAATGGCATGAGAAATCCTATTCCTATTATGTTTATGGGAATGAGCACAAGGTATATGCGAAAAATTACCCTAAAAAGTGTTGTACTATTGTATGATATATGGGTCTTCCAACCATTGACAAAGAAACCCTGATCATTCCTGCATTACGTCTACTCTTCTGCTTTTTCATTTCTTTCTTTTTCAATTCACATATCTCAGATGAATTATAAATAGTTGTTAGCCTTTAAAGAAGACAAAGAGGATTATCTCAAGGACTGAAACACTTCGCATAATTTTTGTACGACTGATAGTTTATTGTTCCTCTTGAATGTTAAACATACTTGTGTTGGTATATTAGTTATAACAAGTGTTCATAGTTTGTCTCAAGGAATAATCCAAATTTTGGATTTTTCTATCAATAACTTTTGGTAGGGTTAATCCTAACCCTCTCTTTTTTTAACCTACTTTTTCAATACAAATCAGAAAATGGACTATCTAAAATGACATAAACTTTGCCTATTACATCTGAGACTTTGTAGAGGCTGAAACTTTTAAACTATTTTGTTCTTGGTTAACACTTCAATTTATTACTATTCTAACATGTCATTGATAGGAGTCTATGTGAGTAATATTAATTGGCTTTATTCCTACTTTCATGATTACCAATAGAAAAAAAAATATCCTAATAACTATGTATTATAATCTTTCTGGCCTGAAATTGGAACTAATAAAGTGTAGTGATTCTAAACATATTGCAGTAAAAAAAAAATGAACACTCTGATATACTGGTATGAGGTTTTAAATTTTCTTGTATAATTTCATAAAGATTTTATAAAGCTATATAATTTTTTCAAATGGTGGATGAATGGCCCTATCCCAAAAAGTATAGTAGCAAAATGGATTATCTAAAAGAAAAGAAAAATGGTGTTAGTGAAATAAAATAGAAATGGATATTGACAGAAATAGCAATTGAAGGGTAAAATATTGCAGGATTTGGCTCTGTAATCGAATGTACTATTGTTGCTCCAGATACTTTGAAAGCGTTACGGCCCCTGGCTTCTTCCTACTTCGAAGAGTCCTTTGGAGGAAGCTAAGTGGGCCTTAGCGGGACTTACTTCAGTCCCAATGAACTTTCTGTTATATATACTACAAGAAGGGAAGATCTTACTGTGAGAAGAAAGCAAACTGGGTCAGTAATGGGGAACCTTTTCCCATTCTTCCAAGCTGCATTCTAGGAACTGAATTCCAGGGGTGAATGAATCTGAATCTAGCGTGCATCTACTCACCTGCAAATTTGCTTCCAGTGCATCCGTTAGACTTAAGCACTGCTTCGATTTATAAATTGTTTTGGATGCTGCAGTTAGGCTTAGAAAAGATCTCACACCAATTTAGTTCTCATGTGAGAGGATTTCTTGGGGGTGCCCCCTTGATGGGAAGCCTAGAATATGCTACTCTCACAGGTGTGCAGTGAAATTTTCCCTTGATTGTACTTGGAGAAAAACTTCCTTTGAAAAGGCAGATGCAGTTAGGATGAATAGTAAGCGGGGCTTTAGCTATCAGGAGGTTGGAGAGTGAACATTAAGATTTTTCTTGAAGCAAAAAGATAAAAATTAGCAGACTCAATAGAAATCTTGCTTAAAACAGTGATAGACATGCCCAAAGCTTCCTAGGTTATTTCTCAAAAACTCAAGTTGTTGCTTCTGAAGAGAGCATCAAAGCCAGCCTTGTCATTTCCCTGCTTGGTGGCTCCTGCATTGATAAAACTTCAGCAAACAGTTGCCTCTACATGACCTTGCTTTATTGGTTGCAAACCTTCTATCCTATTTTATAAATAGGCATATTTTAATTTACTTTAAAACTATGTACTTTAATTGTGTTGCCACCAGAGGTTTATTCTCATTCTGAAATCCCACAAAACTACACAGTTTTTTCTGGAAGCAAACAATTTGCTCTTGGCAAAAGAAATAAAATTGCCAAGATACAATATCTTTAATATAACAGTTGGATAGGGCCATACTTTCAAGGTTATCTAGAGGTGACCAGATCCTTCAATTTCAAGGTATTACATGTGACATTCAAATCTATTATTCTTGCAGTTTTCTCAGAACTAATATCAGTGCTTAAATTCTAACTAAGGGCAGTTTAATCACTTGATCCTGGTCAGATACTTTGAAAGGTACGTTGCAGTGTGAAGTTGACCATTACATGATCTCCCTTCAAAGACTGTCTCACCATATTCCAGGTAAGGGTGTACAGACTGTGGCCCAGCTTGACCTGAGCTCATTATTAGTGGCAGCAGTGATCAAAAATCAGCACAGGAAAATCAGCACATATATATTTTTTTAAAAATTAGGTCCTGGTAGACTAGACTGTGAAAAAGCTGAGCATTTCAGGAATACCCTGACTTCAACACTTTCAAAAGCTAGGCTGCAGCTTCCTAACCATGCAATCTGCCACAATATAAACAGTTAATCTGAGTTTTAAGGGAAGTGCAGCCCTTTAGAAAAGGCTGCAGAGGTGTTCTTGGACATGGGAACAACCTGTAGGATCCATTTGTTGTTTGGATTTACAAAGGAAATTAATGAACAATCTCTTCTTCCATACCTATTGCTTCAAAATTATGCTTATGAAATGGTACCTACATCTAAGACTATATATAACTACCAAGAATGCCCCAAAGCCAAAAAAGGCTGTCTTAGGCTGGGAGACAGGAGAATTTGCCATATTTGCTCCAGCTGCAAACATAGCCTTTCAAAGGACACTAAGTTTGTACACTTCCCTTACTATTTTTGGAAATTGCTTATTAATGGATTTTAAAAAGTTAGACATGTTCAGAATGACAAGGCTGGAACCACCGGGTGAGTGCTTTCAATCCTCAATATAAGAATATGAAGATCTACTTTTATAATGTTTAAGAACTTACAATAAACAGCAAAAAGTAAGACAAGGTTTTGATTATAGAAAGTTTTAAGGGCTCAGAAAATGTTGGGAGTTTTGGACTTGGAATATCAAGATTTTGAAACTTTTTTTTAAAAATAAATATGCTTGTGGAAAAGAAAAAAATTTATATGAGATTGGAGTTATAAGACAAGCAATTTATAATGGCATTTAGAGACATCTTTGAAGAACTGCGTAGAGACCTGTGTCATGAAATGTCAGCTATGTTGTGTCTTCTTGAGAAAGCTCGCTCCCAAATGGAGATGTTAAAGAATGAGATATGCAGCAAAATTTACTTGAGGAAAATATAGACTTTGAATAAGAAACTGTTACCAGACACAGACAGAAAACTGGATGAGGTTCTAAAAATAAAGAAAGAAATAAAAATGGTAATCTCAGAGAACAATTGGAATAATTTCCCTTTGTTGGATTTACAAAAGAGACTGTTCAACATGCTAATGAAATTTGTAACAAGGATCAATGAATGGATTACAGAGAGACTACCCTGTATAGAAGAAAAAAAGACTACAAAGTTGGTTTATTTGATCAGGAATAAAATGGGATATGTTGTTATTCTGGGTGGTTCTTTTTAGATTTATTGATATCTTAATTAGAAAATATGGTGTACTGGATTTGTCTATATTGAATATGATGTAAAAGCTTATTTACTCTATAGTTCTTTTATGTAATCCTAATTTTATAGTACTTAAATTGGCTTTACATTTAATTGTTTCTCTTTATTCAAAGTAAGGAAGTTTGGAGAATTTGTTTTTTTAAAGGAGAAATTATTTCTCTTATGTTAAACTTCAGTTTTTTGTCTATATTAGGATACTGGGATTATTTTATATTTGTGAAATATAGATGTGCTTATAAAGTGGAGATATGCAATGTATATTTGAATGGGATAAGTTGTTATTTGAAGCATATTGGGGCTTGTCTTTCGTAAAGAAGAAATTGTCTGTTTTTGTCATGGTTAAACTTGGGTTTTTTTATTTTATTTTGTTTATATTAGGATATTGGGACCATTTTATGACTTTTAAATGGGATTTTGTTATAGTTAAGAGATGAGATGTGGAATATTAAGTTTTATACATGTTAATTAATGTTAAAATCTTAGAGCTTTGTTTGGATCTTTTGCTGGTAACTGGATTGAAGAAGACTTTACTTATTTGATTTGCCTATTGTTAAGAAATGGGTTATGGGATGAAGAATTTTATATTTCTTAACTAAGAGGAGGTGAAGAGATTAGGGAATTGTTTATAATTGCCATGATGAGTGTGGGGAGTCATTTTTGGGGTGGAGGGTTTTTTAAAGTACATTTTAATTTTTTTCATTTCTTTTTCTTTTAGTCTGTATTTTTAATTGTTTTATTTGAAACTGTTAATAAAATTATTTGAAAAAAAAAAAGGAAAGATTGGTGGAGGAGTGGGAGGGGGACGCTTGCTGAACTACGTTTCCCAGCATATCTGCCAGTTTACCATTTTGGCTGGGCCTCCTAGGAGATAAGGTTCAGCTGCATCTGAAGGGCCATCAGTTATCCATACCTAATTGGGGGGGGGGGGGAGTCTGTGATACGAAGTCACCAAAAGTTGAGCTTGACTATAGAGAGGCTTTATCTTTACCAGGCCTCAGCTCCCACATTGCCTTGGCCAGTCATTGTTGTACCCTTGCATGTTTCCAGCTAAAAATGTTGCAATCTCATCATGCTTTCTTTTGCAAAACTTTTCAGCCTTATGACTTTTCTGATCCTGACAGTTGACAAGAAAGTGCCCTGAGTTTGTTTAGCAGAAATTATTGTAGAAATAATATGTCAGTGTTTGTAGTAAGTCTTATTTCCTGTCTTGGCAAGTCCCTAATTTTGCAGAAATCCAGAAATGATAAAACAATAACTTGCATCAGTCAGTTTTAAATACAAAAACTGTATTTAAAGCAAAAAGTAAGACAAGGTTTTGGTTATAGAAAGTTTTAAGAGCTCAGAAAATGTTGGGAGTTTTGGACTTGGAATATCAAGATTTTGAAACTTTTTTTTTTTAAATAAATATGCTTGTGGAAAAGAAATGAAGAATTTTATATTTCTTAACTAAGAGGAGGTGAAGAGATTAGGGAATTGTTTATAATTGCCATGATAAGTGTGGGGAGTCATTTTTGGGGTGGAGGGTTTTTTAAAGTACATTTTAATTTTTTTCATGTGCAGATCTGTTTCTTTGGGCTAATTATATGATTATGAAATGAGGAATTCCCTGATCTGTGACCTCTGTCAGACTGCGGTCAATACATCCCTGCGGGGGCCTAAGGAACAATTTTTTGAGTAACCATGCCTGGATGTGGCTGCGCTGTGTCCTGGGCAGGCCCAAATTCCTCTCTGCAACATGGGAATACAGTAATAAGTTCAATTCCTTATTAGCACCCCTGATCAGTGGGACAGATACTATACAATATAATAACGAATAACAAAATGCAAAATACAACAGTTTGCACAGCTAGAGAGAGAACATAAAAAGGCTAAAAAAGGATAAGCCAACTGACATTCACAATTTATGATACTGTCCCATAGTCTGCCAGCTAAGATAATCAAAGAGGCTGTGAATTGCAAGCAAATTCTCCAAGTCAGAGAAAAGATAATGGACAGAGAATTCATCTGGTCACCCAGGAAAAGATCGAATAAGGAGCCTTTTCCCTAGAGAGACATTGGCAGTCAGAGTTGGGGTGTTTCTTGTATAAATCTATATATTACTAAAACTCTTGTGTCTGTCTGTTTGTAACCTTCAATTGGGTGAAATGGGGTAGTCTTCAGGGGAAGCCCCATGTAGAGCGCATTACAATAGTCTATGTGGGTGATGACTAGGGCATGAGTAACTGTGAGCAGAGCCTAACAATCCAGGAATGAATGCAACTGGCGCACAACATGAAGTTGCGCTAAGCTCCTGACCATGACTGCCACCTATTCCTTGAGCAGGGGTCGTGAGTTGACCCTCAGATTGCGAACTGGGTCTGTCTGGGGCAGTGCCACCCCATCCAGTACCAAAGATGGTAATGTCCCAGATGCAGAAGGCCCTAAAACCTAAAGCCATTCAATCCTGCCGGGGTTCAGTTGAAGCCTGTTGTTCCCCATTCAGACCCCCACAGCCTCCAGGCTCTGGGCCAGGACATCCACAGCATCACTTAATTTGCCAGGAGAAGAAAGATATAATTGAGTATCATCAGCATAATTAGATACTCAAAGGCTCACAAATATACATGTACGCACGCACACAGACAATACGTATGTGCATACTATAATTAGTCCTTGAAAAAATGCATATATACATGCATCTGTAGTACCTGGGGGGAGCACAAGCACAAGCACACAGACACATGCAGTGTATATGTACACACCCTGATTAGACCTTGGAGAGAAAATACCCACAGGTAAGCAGGTCAGTTACTTCATCCAGCATGGTGCCACTGATCTTAAAGGAGGAATATAAATGGCATCAAAAATTATATTCCTGTTACATTTACCGGAATGAAAGTAGGGACTATATGGAGAATTACTGTAAAGAGTGTTGTTCTATCATATGATTTATGAACCATTTCAACCAATATGACTTCATTTTAAGTTTCAGTTATTGTCCCCCTGTCCCCTCCATGTTCATAGGAATTATGAAAGCTGCTAATCTTTTTTGAAAGCATATAAATATTTATTCCATTTGACAAACAGACTTTGGCTTAACAAGTACTCTAACTTTGTGTCTGGCTTTCTAAGGAATTGATTACTAATTCATTATTTACTGTGCAAAACGACTCCTGTAAAATATAACAAATAAGAAACTGAAGAAAATAATGATGTTACCTAGTTGGGTAATGAAACATCTGCAAGCAAACAACCAAGCTCAGAGAGCACCAAGGACTCCAGAGAAAATAAATTTATTTTGTTGACCACAGGCCAAGATAACTAATTTGCAGTTAAATCTATGTAATTTTTATGAACATTTTTTTCAACTGTAACATTAAAAATATCCCTTAGTTTTAGTTAAGTATGAAGTAAACTATTTTGACTTCGTTTATAAGAAATCCTCTTTTTTCATTTACTTATTCATCTGGAACTGCACTTATAGTGATCAGTTCAGATCTAGCAAAATATACTGAGTTTTCCACAATATCAGGAGACTTTTGCAAAACAAGGTACGCTTTGGCTAGTTTGTGTTGTATAAAGCCACTAGCTCCTACAGTTAGTTTATGGTACAGTGTATTGTGCAAATCCCCAATTTGTTTAATTCAGTAAATTATGGGTTAGCAAGCAGTACGATTATAGTCTTGTTCTTGCTAAGTAGTCTTGCCAGCAGAAAATGTTGCCTGCGTGTCATTATCTGAGTAATTGTTTGCTAACTCACTATTTAACATGCAAACAATCAATTGTATAATATACCAAGTAATGCCTGCAAACAGTGTTACAATTTTGTTGCATTGATCATATTGGAATGGGGCAAAGACAGCTGATTTGTAATTAACTCAGAATGTATATAATGTTTATTGATGTTTTTAAGCTATAGCATAAGCCTCTAAGACAGTGTTTCTCAACCATGGCAACTTTAAGGTGCATGGACTTCAAATCCCAGGATTCCCCAGCCAGTATGTCTAGCTGGGGATTTCTGGGTGTTGAAGTCCACACATCTTAAAGTTGCCAAGGTTGAGAAACACTGATCTAGAGAAGTAATGAGCTTTTCTTCACTGAATATGTTCAAGCAAAAGGTGGACAACCAATGGTTTACTCTGAATCTCTGCACCAAAGAAGGGGCGGAGTCAATGCCTAAATAACCCATTTCACCTTTACAACTCTGGAGTCCTGTGAAGTCATTACATGCCTTACAGTCCAGGTAAGCATCCCCCTTGTTGGTTGCTCAAGTGGCTTCAAAGTAGACCTTTGTGAAATCAGCACTAGTGTTTTCAGGAAAAATGCCTTCACATATATGAATGAACAGACACTGGCTTCCCCCCAAACCAGGGTTCACTTCAAAAGATCTATCTTCATTTGGACATTTGAAAGAAAATCGTGGTCCATTAGAAACAGCAGAAAGCAGAACGATGAGTAAATGAGTAAACATGACTGAAATTAGATGGAACCGCTATACACTGGAATTAATGTAGTATGAAATCACTTACTCATCTTTGATTTATTCAATATTCTTTAGATAGTCAAAAGCCTGTTTAAGAATGCCAGAGCTATTACAAATTTCAGCATTACATAGAAGTAAAGCAGAAAGCAACAGGTTTTTAAGCTTATATGTTTTATATCAATATCACAACTTCCTAACGTTGTAAAGCTTTCTACAAGCAAGAATCTTGCCTGCAGTAAATACTATATGCTGAACTGCTACTTAAATTATTTTGATTTCTTAAGTAAGCCATAAGTAAGATAATTAAAAATAGAATTAAAATAATAGTGGTAACCTTGTTTTGGGAAGAAAAAAGAACTCTGATGTTCTGAATGTTAATGCATTGCTGTAATTTAAAGTGGAGATTTATTTTGTTTCAAGCCGATTTCCATATGTTGGGAATGCAAATAAGTACAAGCCAATGCCAGTTGGACTTTTTTTCGACAACACCAATGTTTCTTTTTTGTTCTTTATGCTTACGGCTTTTGTTTTGTTTTCAGCATCACGGTAGTCTAATATTTTCTTAAAATCATTGCTTAAGACAGGACTTCTGGAAAGGCAAATATTTTCCTTTAGATACATTCAGACTGACATTGAAAAGTATCATTCTGATTTTTTTAAACCTGAAGATCATATTTTCAAATAAAATTGTAAATATTTTCAGCAATTAGAAAATTAAGGATGGAATACCTGTCAAAACCAGTACGGTAGGCTTCTTTTGAAATGGGCCTTCCTGCTATTCCAGTGTTGTCCAAACTTGGCCACTTTAAGATGAGTGGACTTCAACTCCCCATGCTGGCTGGGGAATTCTGGGAGTTGAAGTCCACCCATCTTAAAGTGGCCAAGTTTGGACAACACTGTACTATTCAGTCATCAAAATGATCAGTCTGCTTGTAGGAGAAAGAAATCTTTCCTCCAGTTTGAGCACACAACTAGACAAGGATCAGTTCAGACACACCCTGTTTTTCATTCCTGGTTATTAGTTCAGACAAAGGAGAGAGCAATGTGTTTGGCCTAGATAATACTATCCCTGAACAGCATGTGTGTTTTATTACTTCCTGCGCAGAAGGAAGTTACAAGTCAACAGTACAAGTATTACAAGTCAACTTGGGACTCCCCTCTTTCAGAACCTTGAGGAAATCTGTGTCAACCTTAATTTTCCATTCATAAAATTGTTACAATGAAACCCATCTGTGGTCAAAATTAACTGCAGTCTATTCATACTCTCTGTTAATCAGACTTGTTTGTGTTTATGGAATCTCAATATCCTCTGAGATACCAAGGCATTTCTCAAAGCAGAAAAAGTAGCCCCAAACATAGCTTCCCAATACAGCTAATTTATACTATACTGTATGCTGTATTATAAAAATTCCATGGAATTTGAGCATATCTTTGTTTATAAAGTGTCAACATTCGGAAGTGGCATCCATTGTGTTAGATTGAGACTTCATTTGTTCTGGCCAGTTAAGACCAAATCTCTCTCTGAAAAACAAAAGATGCAGAGAGGATCAAGTCTGAATCTTCAATTGGGATTAAAAATGTAGAACATGCATGCATGCTACTTCTGTCCCTTGCTTGGTTTTACAATAATGATCAGCCCAAAGTCCCAAACGGAGTGCTTTATTTGTGACTGGGTAGGGTGGTGATTCTAATAATCTCTTTAATGTTCTATAGCACTCCTCCTTTTCTTCCACACTACTGCAGCTTCACAGAGACCTGGGAATAGTAAGACAATGCTACTGGATAGCATTTTCTCTTTCCTGCTTAATACCAAAGATGCTGACAAAGTTCTGAACCAGTGCTTAGAGGCTGAAAAAAGTTAAATAATAAATGATAAATCAAGACTTAATCCAACAAGATGGTGCTCCTCATTGTGAAGGATATGGATTCCAGGAATGTGATCTGTTTCAGATGGAGTAGCAGGTTGAAGCTCTGCATAAGTATACAGTGGTACCTCGGGATACGAACACCTCTACTAACGAACTTTTCGGGTTACGACCAGCTCGGGCCACAAAAATTTACCTCGATGTGCGAACTCCGCCTCGGGGTACGGCCATTTTTCCACCCTGACACGTGGTCCATGGCCATTTTCCCGCCCCTGACACGTGGTCCGCGGCCGTTTTCCCGTCGTGCCGCGCCGCGCTGCGCCCGGCCGTTTTCCCGCTGCGCCACGCCTGGCCGTTTTCCCGCCCCTGACGCGTGGTCCGCGGGTGCCAGAACGGATTAACAGTAATTACATTGAACCTTATGGGAAAATTCGCTTCGGGGTGCGACCAAATTCGGAGGGCGGAACGGATTAACCGGATTTACATTGAACCCTATGGGGAAATTTGCGTCGGGTTACGACCAACTCGGGATACGGCCAGCGTCACGGAACGGATTAAGTTCATATCCCAAGGTACCACTGTACCTTTGTCCAGCAAAGGCACCTCTTATGAGTGTACCGACTCCACCCAAGCCTGTGGGAATCTAGCTTGGCAATATATACTTTAGCTACAGTTTGGATAAATGCAGTGCACTTCGTTGGGGTCTACCTCTGAAGAGCTTCTGAAAACTTCAGTCCTCTGGAATGCTGTAACACCTGCTGCAATGCAGCTCAGTTTAGCTGGGGTGAAGTTTTCTACCCTTTGCATGTTTACTTAGAAACAAATCTCATAGAAGAAAACTGGTGAATAGAAAAAGGCTATGTTTCATTGTAAGCAAATAACTGAGAATAGTAAACCATGGAAACATATTGTACTGCAATCCTGAACACGTCTATTCAGATCTGTGAGACTTTACTTAAGCACATAACTGGTCATGCTGGCTAGGAATTTTAGTGAGTTGTAGTTCAGTGCATCTAGGAAAGGCTAGGCTGGAAAAGAATGGTGTTTCAGCAAATTTACCCTTAAGTATGAATAAATTCCATTAAATGCAATGGTAACTGAGTTCTGAATGGTTATGATCAAAATCCATTAAGTAAATGTCCTTACTTAAAAGCATATCTAAGTGTGTGCTTGGATTGTAGCTTAGCTTGACCTAAATTGAGGTGTTTTGACGACAGCAGAAGTGATCAATGAAACAAATCAGCATCTGGACAGGCAGACTACAGGCCATCTTTTTGTCAATATCCAAACTTTAGCATTCTGAAAGCTTAGGCTGCAGACTCTTTAGGCTTCCATCACCCCCAAAATCATGCTAGCGTTCCAGTTTCAGAGACACTTTAGTCACATCTAGATGGCAGGTTGTATTGGTAAACCATGAATTTAAGAACAACCTGCCCATAGGCTTAGGAAGGTAAACTTAAATGTAACTTTTTTTTCTGGTTACCAAGGGAATGGCATACCAGATTTTTCTTATCTTTCTCTAGAATGTAGGGCCTCACAACTGTTGCAAAAAGCTTGGTATAACATTGAGCTTGTATTCGGCTAATTGCTTATTCGAAGACAATCGGGCATTCAGCAAAGAGATAAGGGGGGGGGGGAACCAGTGCTCTTTACAAAACAAAAGCAAGTTAACCCTTTAGAAATAAAATAGAGTGCACTGTTACAGATATGGTTATACATTATGTGAAGCATATATATATATATATATATATATATATATATATATATATAATATATAAAATTGTGTATATATAGAATATAAAATTGTGTATCAAAATAATGCCCTTCAATATCTTCAGGAATTTTACTTCAAAATGTCTCCTCCCTGCTCCTGTTTTAAGGCAGCAGTAGCCAGGAGGAGAAAAAGACAGTACATCAGTTTCTAAATTGTCCAACAAGGAGGCTAAGTTGTGCTGAACCAATGCAGCAAGTATCCTATCCCAGATTTAAAATAAAACATTTCAAAAAATGTTTAAAAAGGAAGATCCTGCTTTTCTGTTTGCTTTCTGAGATGCCAGGCTTAACAGGTCACTGAAAAGTGGCCACTGACTTACCCTTGTAGGCTAACATGTTTTGCTCTCTCTGATCGTTGGATTTTTTGAGATGCCAGAAGCTTGGCATGGCTGGTTGGTAGATTTGGCCCTTCCTGAGAAGGGTCCCCTTATTACTGGCTCTGGTGTGTTGCCAGGCTGGGCATGGAATATGGGCAATGTGTGGACTCATCTGGGCAGGAATTGGAAGAATGATCTCTGATTTTCCTTGTGGCTAGTGCAGCTTTGGATTTTCTGGGGCATGGGGAGGATTGGCACAGGTGATTGCAAACTTGGTCCCTCCTGGAAATGACTTCTTTATCATCACCATCAGGACTGGATTGTACCAGGATTATAGCTTGTTGGCAATACCTTATGATAGTTGTCAGAGACAGTAGAAGCATGGTGGTGCACTGAGGCACAGTGGTAGAAGATTAGGCAGACCACAGAGAAGAAGAGAGAAAACAGCATTCATAACCTTAGACCCCCTTCAGGGCTGACGCCTGTAAATGATGGCCTGGTAATCATTTATTCTTTGCTGAGATATTTCAACCTGAAGCGCCAGTCATTCAGAAAGTCAAAGTAAGGTTAACCCACAAGTATGTGCTAGGCTGGCCAGCATTGAGTCCAGTTTCAGAGTGCTGAGAATAGCTTCCAATTGGATTGGCAGGGCCAGGACAGAATATTTCCCAACTGGTAGCAAGTGAGAAAGGAAGGAAAACCACTTTCGGGTCATTTCATTCCTTCTTCTTTTGGTATCGCAAATTCATTTCATTCCTTCTTCTTTTGGTATTGCAAATTCGTTTTAGGAAGGAACTGCAACTTCTCATTATTGTCAGGTTCGGTCAGCACGGGGCTTCAGGGAAGCTCGCAGCCAGACCACGCGGAATCCACCGGCGGTAGCTAGCGGGGAAAAGAGGAACTGAAAGCGCCGCTAATTAACGGGCCACCTGCGCCCAGCCAAACAGGAAAACCGCAGCGGAAGCTTTTAACTATACACTGATAACGGCGCGAGCCAACAATGAACGGGGCCGCAGGCAGCGAAACAAGATCGCAACGCAGCACAGAACCCGCGGGCTTGCACGTAACGGGGAGGAACCAACCCAGCCGGAGGGGGACTGGCAATCAAGGACAATGGACCCTGACCGATCCTGCCATCATGAACAATCAAGGGGGATTATTGGGGGCCCATAATCCGCAGCTGCAACGTGATCGCGGGGCGGGAAAAAAGCGCGGGAAGGGGGGAATATAACAAGTGATGCAATTGTACCAAGCCAGTCCTGGCTTTGCTTGTGACTACTACGTTACGCATGAGTAAACCTTCTTTGTGAACCACACGTGTCACGAGAGTTTCTCTGTCGAACGGGGCAAACCTTACAATTATAACATGACTGACAACCTAAAACCTTCTGCTTTTCTATCCTGTGATATGGAAAACGTCTCCAGAGGCACAATGGAGGGAGGCAAATATAATATATAATTACTACTATTTGTGAGTCAAATCAATAAAATATGTGTTCAGGGCCGTATCACTGATAAAATGAGTATTGTTTTATATTGCAGACCTATTTCTTATATGTCACTCTATTCTTTTAGTTCCTTACAATTATACTTCTTAACTATCCAACAACCACAGTTAGTGTGAAGGTGTTAACAGCAATAAGAATCTTGCCTGGAAGAAAGTACTAGTTACCAGGCACAGGAAAGACCATAATTCAGGTTTCCAGGTAAGTGTCTTAGAGGAGGATATTTCACAAATGTAGTGATCACATTGTGAAAAGGTTTCTTTTGTGGTTACTCCTTGTAAGTCATCTGATGGAACTTCTGGAAAAATGGACTTGGATGAAAACTTTAAGATCTGGGTAGGTAGGTAAGGGAAGAAATACAGTCCACCTTCCCTTAAGTTCTCAGAGCAGAGAGATACGGATGTTACATTATGTCATTGCATAAAATCCACTGAGCAGCAAAACAGAAGAACAGATTAATCAGCAGATATGGACAGGAGCATGAGCAACTAGAGCAAAGTACTGGGTATATTTCTCTTTTGCTTGTCAGGCATTTTTATTTGCAGAGCATCTTTATGTTCTTGGAGCAAGAGACTTGCTTCTTCTAGAGCTTCTTTTGTGTTACAGAGGAAAGTGATTACACAGAATATGCCATACCTAGTTCTGATTAAATGTGTTGAATCTGGCTTTTTGGCACGGTAAGAACTGATTTCCATTGGAATCCAAGTAGGTAGGGAAGGGAAGCTTTGGAGAGCTCACTTTTATGCTCTCGGTGGTTCTGATATCTGTTTGATATTTACTTTGTTGTGTTAAGTTGTTTTAATAGTGAAAATACTGAGTTTGCTTTAGTTGCTAGGTGCTTTGAGCATCTCAGTTGGAGGAATAAAGTAGATTAGACCGTTGAATGTGAATACACTGTTGAACTGGTTTTTGATCATGCTGAATGAATTCAACAGTACGGGACTTCAAACAGTTTACTTTGTCTCCCACTTCCTTAGTGTCTTTGCCACTTCAGCCCAAGAAGTATTTATTCAATAGTGGCAAGCAGTGGCTGGTATAGAAAGAGATGGAGATTCATGAGCTAAAAATCATCCAATGCTTGTCAAGTAAAGAGAAGAGTAAGTAGAATCATGACTGCAAATGAGATGACAAATCAATTTGTTCAATATTTTATTCAGTTGTATGGAAGGCAGGCACTAGGTTCAGAGAAGATAACACAGGCCTTGACAATACAAATCATAACATTTGAAGATCAGCAACAGGATGTACTTAATAAGCCAATTACAGAAGAAGAGACCAAAGAGGCAATACTATACAGAGGTGAGTAAATCTCCAGGACCAGGCAGACTTTCTGCAATATACTGTAAGACTTTCAAAGAAATACTAATAAAACTATTAACTCAGCAGAGACATGCTGTGGCTCCCATCTATTAAAGAGTACCACCTGGTGGGACCCAGGGAGACAGACTTTTCTGTGGTGTCACTGGCTTTTTGGAACATCATCTCCCTGGAGATTAGATTATCCTGAAACCTGTTGGCCTTTTGTAAAGCCTTGAAGACTTGGCTATGTCACTGGGCATCGGGGTTGGAATGCATGGGAGAGCCCATGGGATGACTGTACTGATGGTTGTTATTTTATCTAGGTTGGGATCTGGTTGTGAAATGAGTGGTACTAGTTTTTATAAAAACTGGGATTAATAATGGGATCTCCTCTGTGTGATGAGAAAGATAGGTGCTGAAAAGATATGTGTGCAGCATGTACACAGCAGCATTTACTTGCACGCATAGACACACATACAAGAATTCTTTGTCCCGACAGCCTCCTCCTTCTGACAAAGCTAGTTCCAGTATTTAGAACAATAATTGTTAATAGAAAACATTGGTAAATGTTTTGGCTTTGTAGAACTACCTGCAGATTTCTATAAAAAAAGTTACCGTATGGACTTTCCAAAGGCTTTCTAGCTGATAGGTTTGTGTGCCATTTTATGGGTTGATGAAAGTAGTGTTACTTTCATATGAAACAGTGGGGCTGGGCAGCACGTTAGGTTTGATCTCCAAAAGGTGATCCTGAGAAAAGACGCAGCTGCCAGAGGCATCTGCAGAATCGGACCGTTTCTTCAGAAACCACTATCACAATATTGTGATGCCAGCTTTGCCCCTGACGTTTATGCGTGTGACTCCTACAGACACCATGGCTGCAGTTTTAAGATTTTTCAGGCAGGCTGATGATGCAATTTTTAGAGACTGAATCTGAAATGCTACACAGTCTTACTAGATAGGTTTCATTATAACAATACATAAAATGAAATAATCAGTCTATAACACTGATAATGACCTATCCTAGTGAAGAATACTGAAAATAATTTAAGCTTTTTTTAAACAAAATCTGATATTTCCAGCAGATATATTTTTAAGCCTGGCAATTAGATAGTTCAATTATTTCAGAATTGACTACTGTATTGAAAATGTTTGACCATATTGCCTCTCCTGCATACGTGGTTTATTGTCTATTTATCTACAGAATACCATCCCCAAACTGAGCAGCATTAAGGGAATTTTAGAAGAAATCATCTCTACATGTGGACAAAACATAATACAATCGTTTTGTTAAAAATGATACAGTCTCACTCTTAATCCATTCCTCTGTAGGATATTTGTTATTAACTAGTCTTTCCTATTCTTATGTCTGGACTTTGTCTCCCATAAGTCTGATTATTTTAAACAATGTATGGGAGTTTGCTAAAATTTCCACATATTTTTGTTATATAGAAAAAGATACAGGTCTATTTCCATAGGTCTCACTCTCCAAGTGAACTTGAACCCTCATAGATTTACAGACATGTCCAGACAGCATGGCGAGAGATGAGGATTCTGGAAATACAGTAGATGTGGAGATTTTAAGAGACCTACTACCATTTCTTGAGAATCATTCTGTTTGTAGGAATACAATTGGAAGAAATGTATAGTTGCATGTAGTTAACAGCAATATCACTCAACAGCAGTTACACACTAAGGACCTTACTCAATTCAGAACAAGTCTTCCAAGAGACCCTGATGCCAATTAACAAAAACAGTTTAATGATTTGCCTTAACCACTAGGAAGCCATATAGCTAATGAAACTAAATATGCCTATTTATGAAGATTTTAAAAATCTGTACTTTTCAGCTGCTCCTGTTCTGCGCTCAGGATAGTTTACATTTAAGCCATCTTAAGAAAAACCTGCCCAGATTGTGATGGTTTGAGAACATTCAGAAAAGGGTTCATTCCAGACTGGAGGCTACCACATCCTCTCCTTAGACCAGTGTTGTCCAAACTTGGCCACAATTGTCCTGCTGTTGTGCCTTCCCAACATTCTGTCCAGGACACCAAGAGCCAAATGCTTTCCTTTCTGTGGGCACTCCTTATTACACACTCATGCATTAATTAAGAAATTATAATTATGTTGTAATGAAATGTATATATACAAAAGCACCATTATTCACATGTATGCAGTCACAACAACCAGCTTTATAAGTTTCTTTCTTGCATTTTCAAAATGTTTCATCAAGGTCTTTTGTTGTCTGTATTACATTGTTATTTCAGTGGCATGGTGGTTAGAATGCTTCTTTTTTTCCTTTTAAATTACTATTTTCTTTCTCTAATCTTCATATTTCCCACTAGGCTTTTAAAAATATAACTCCAGGAGAACATCATTTCATGGTGCATCCCTGGACCTATTTCAAAAAATAGATGCAATAGACTGATAACATTGAAGAGATAGTTAGCAGGTGTAAATGTCCTTCTGTTGCTTCTTCCCAGAGAAGGATTATACTCAAATCTTTTTTGATGGTCTCAATCCAACATCCAGTGACTGATTTCTCAAAACTAAGGCAATCACAAAATGCCCTAACAACCTGCAGTGCCGAAGATCATTTCCAATTTGGTCATATCTGAGTCTTTTTGGAAGAATGCTGTAACATATATAATAAGTAGATGTCTGAGAAAATGTTTTCAGGTTAACAATGTCAATGTTATTTCAAAGTATATTCCAAAACTGTGGAATCTGACCATTTTTGAGGAGCACTGGTTATATTGGGAGTGGGGAATAGTCAAGAGAATTAGGTTGAGAGGCTGGCAAAGTGCTATTATCCTGTTTATCAATATTGGGTTCAAGAAATGTGTAATTCATCCATTTTTGAAAATATTATTTTCCACTAATGCAGTATATTTCACTTTGGCATAGATTTCATATTTTACAAGTAGACAATTTTAATGTACAATTTAATAAGTTGTTATATGATTGAGGGAGTACGTGATATAAATTTAGTATGTTAATTTGTTAGGGTTCTTTTTCTGTGTTTCTGTTTAATTTTTCTTTTAATTTCATTTGGTATTATAATTTCACAACTAAGTAATTCATTGGATATTACTCTTTTTGTTTTAATTTATTTCTGAGTACTGTTTTTCCTGTATCTCTCTTTTTAAAAATGGCAATAAAATAAACATTTGAAAAAGAAAATCATTTCCACTTTCTTTCTGCAAGATGACAGATAACCATCCAGGAATCTGAGGCGGGGTGGGGAAGGAAAGTGATTCAGTCAAAAAAGATTTGCTTAATCAAAATCGAGACTGCACCCTGATTCCAAACATAAAGACGCTTTGGGACTATTGTACATTGGAAGACCCAGAATGCAGGTTTTAAAAATGTGGGTTGAACAGCTCGCAGCAGTCTGACATCTTATAGATTCACTCAGTGTCTTGAGTTTAAAAACATAAAGGGTGGCAAGTATCTAATTGCCAGGCATGATAAAACACAACACAATACAACACAACTTTCCTGTGGTGTTCTTAGGGATCCTAACCCATACCTTAGATCCTTATCTCCAACATGATGATAATAATGCTTTCATTGTGCAACTGAAACTATGTCTGGTGTAACTAACCAATGAGATGGCAGTTGCAGCAGTGTGATCAAAGCCCCTTCCATTTATACCTGTTTGGAATGTACAACACGCATATACAAAAGGGGCAGGGCATTGCCTGCCCTGCCACAATTACCCTAAGGAGTTTTTTACGTCCTGCCTCCCACCCCATGGACACCACTGAGACACACTGAATCTGGGTTACTATCTGATACCGTATTTACTGTTCGGTAGTTGAAAGACATGTACATTCTGTTGAATTCCTTTCTTGCTCATTGCCACTGTTGATGAACTGGGTGGCCTTAGAAATGTGAATCAACAAACAAATAAAATGGTTCCTGACTATGGAATTACTACTTCAGATTTTATACTTAGGAACTAATAAGGCAGTACTGTTCATGGCCTAAATAGATTTTTCTTTTCTTTTCTTTTCTTTTCTTTTCTTTTCTTTTCTTTTCTTTTCTTTTCTTTTCTTTTCTTTTCTTTTCTTTTCTTTTCTTTTTCTTTTTCTTTTTCTTTTTCTTTTGCCTTTGAATGGGTTTCTATACTGCGCTAAGGCTAAAAGCTTGTGAGTTATTTGATTTTCAGATTAGTGTGTTGTGTGAACTCAGCCAATTAAGACATTTCATAAGCTATGATTAACCATGGTTTATTGAATAAATGTCTAGCATGAACCCAGTCTAAAAATGTGAACATTACACAGAGCAGAAATGGAGGAAAAATTCATTTTTGTTTTGACCCAGTAACAGGAAAGTTACTAAAAAGAATAGAACTATATAATTTAAATATAAAACCAGATGCGAAGGTGTTCCTGAGAGCTCAGAATTAGCATCTATTAGTTCACCCAAAATGAACAACATCCTATTCATTTTACTTGTGTTTTAAATTGTAGTTTCTATCTATCTACATAATGTAACAACACCAACCTTATGCCTTTTTCTAATGTTTAAAATTTGATATGCATTATCAGTGTGATGCTTCTTTGTAAGCGTGATACAATTGTTTTATTGCCATTTTATTGGTTCTGTTGTGAGCCCTCTAGGATTATTGTGGATAAGATAGCCAGCCATGTAATTTCAATCAATCAATCAATGAATCAGCAGTGGATTTTCCTGAAAGCAAATTTCCCAAAATGCTGTTGAACAACATTAATATCAGTTTGCAAGCACAGCTAAAATACAAGGTTTGTAAAGATTCTATATAGGTAGTCCTCATTTAGTGACTACCTTGTTTAGCAACCGTTCACAGGTACGATGGTGATGAAAAAGTAACTTTGTGACCAATCTTTGCATTTATGACCTTTGCAGGTCTGTAAAGCAAAGGAAAGTTGAAGTAAGATTATAAGCACAGTTGCAGTTCACTTAGCAATTGCTTCACTTAGTGACCAGGTTCCCAGTACCAACTCTAGTCACTAAATGAGGACTACCTGTATTAGCAAATACACTCAATATTTTGTTCATTCGGAATGAATTTGTTCTTCTTTCCCTTATTAGCTTTTCATTTGAGGTCAACCAGGATCCCCAGAACCAGCCTTGGTGAACATGCCTTAGATTTGCACAACAGCTTCTATTCTATAGGCTTATCAGTGGTTGATAAAGAAGCCATTCTTCATTAAAGTATCACATATTCTAGGGATCAGCTATTACGTTTGTCTATATGTTGTAGGAATTTTTATCGTTTTCATTCTGAAAGAAATACATTTTGGTAGGTTATTTCCATTATAATACCATAATCCTGCAACTGAAGCCAGCTACAATGTTTTTGAAACATCCTGAAACTCAGTTTCTATCTATGATATAAACAATGAGGCAGGTGAATGCAGAGAAAAATAGCAAAACAAAACACTCAAAATAAAACCGGCAATCTACAGGGCAGTGTGTTTCCAGGAATTTCCATGTCTTTCTCTTTGAAAAGATTCTACTTGAATGTGACTCTAGTGTTTTCTATTCCACGCATGCAGCTTTTCAGTAAATAAAAATAATACATTTTCTGCATGTGTTCATCTTTTTAAATAAAAACCTTCAAATTATTTCTGCTTGAAAATTGAGATGGTAAGATCTTATACAATTAAGATTAGGTTTAATATAAAATATACAAAGGACACAGGGAGAGAACCTAGTTATGGCCTTTTTGAAATTCCATTATTATAAAACAAATTCGTAATACATATCCCCAGGTTAGTTACAGCTTTTTCTCTAGATGTTTTAGGTACTGCCCCCAAACATACATATTTAAATTAATGCATAGCCCTACTGTGTTGTTTTATCTATATCTCACTTTCCTATTCAAATATAGCATTCATGGCAGCTTCCATTTTAAAGCAAATAAATACAAATAATATAATTATCAACATTTAACACTTGCCTCAAAAGATATGTCTTAACTACTTTTCTAACAGCAAAGGAAGTGGGGACCAAATTCCGAAGAGAAGTCCTTCTGCTGTATGTGAGATAAAAATCAATTTCAGAAGGACCCTCTTCAAATCTTTGTGCCTGGACAGATTCATGATAGAGAAGATGCTAACAGGCTAGTTAGCTAAACATTGTGTGCTATAGCCTAAGTGTGCCAACATTTCAACAGGCACTTTTTTAATGGGGAAAGGCCACAGTACAGGTGGCCCTTAGGATTTACATCTATTTATGCATAACTATTTGATGTCCAGCTGGAAGGTAGGCAGGTGACTGGACATGTGCATGTTTCCTTGGAATATGCTGTCCCTCCTTAAATGCCTGATCATCTTACACACACATTTTACAGTTGTATGGCATGCACAGATAACAAGGTTTTATGGAGGCAGGGGTACAACACATGTATAAAACAGATAGAGCTTCAGCTTTTGGGGGAGGTATGATGAACTGAATGGTAGCAAAGATCAGTAGACCGGTTCCTTGGAACTTCTCTGGATAAGGAGAGGACTGGAGATTGCCCACATGTGTTCCAAGGGCTGCTCCTTGAGAGAAGACCGCAGGACAGTGGTCTTCTGTGGGTCTGAGCATCAGAAGATGACAGGATCAGCTATTTTGCTTGCAATCACAGTGGAGCCTTTTAAAGCACACTAGGTTTGCAAACCTCCCTTTCTAATCACTTTCAGAAATTGTCAATTAACCATTCTAAAGCTATTAGAGACCTTCAGAATGACAGGTTTGAAAATCATTCTTTATCAGGTGAGTTTATCTTCAACTCTGAACGAAAGAAAAATTAATTCCAAGCTTAAGAACTTAAAGAATTTGAAATAAACAGCAAAAAACTACATAAGATTTTGATCTAAGAAAGTTATAAACAGATTAAGGGTCCAGATCATTTTGAAATATTGACTTTTACTATAAGATTTTGGAATTAAGTATTAAAAATAAACAATTTCTCATGGGAAGCAGGCTTATTTTAGTTATCCTGGCAATTGCAAGTCATAAAAAAAGATAAGTAATGATTTTAGAAACTGGACACTAGGGGAACTTTATGGACTTTTTGCTGACACCAGGATTGAAAAGTTGATGTTTAAGGATTTGCTTATAGATCAGGTATGGGTTATGGGATGAAGAGATACCTGTTTAACCTTATGGGGGTGAAGAGGTATTAAATTTGTTTATACTTGTTGTGATGAAGGTAGGAAGTAATTTCTTTATCTATTTGTTACCTGGAATTTTAGGCGTCATTATTAGCTTTTTAATAAAGGTGACATTAGCATTCTCAACATGGCAGTCTAGGTCTCTTTTCTAACTTTAGGAAAGCATGTTTTTCTTCTGGGCCAAGGCCATTTCTTTTGGTATCTGAGAACTTGCCTTTTCAGCAGCTAAACAAAAGAGTCCTTGAATACACTTGCAAGTTTTAAAAATACAAACCTGGCTGGGAAAGAGAATGATGCAACCTATAAATTTGCCACTTGTGGAATGTTACCTGTAACCAATGTTTTCTGTGGTTCAATTTTCTCATGTAATCAAGGTCTTTTGTTTGATGACTTGCTTTCTGACATATCACATATGCCAAATGTGTGTATCATTTGTTTCTGTACCCTATAGAAAGACCTGATCCCTCTTAATAAACGCTTTTTGCTTTGCCTGAATTACTGGGCGGTTTGTGTCTTCAGGTAGACTACGAAGTCACCTCTGCAAAGGTAAAATTTTTTTCTCTCCCACATTCAGGGAATAGGTCTTCAGCTCCACACCACTCGGGGTGCCTGAGTTTTAAAGGCAACGATTTTCTTTTCTTTTTCTTTATTATATTCTCTCTTTTCTTTTTCTTCTTTTTCTTTTTTTCCTGCACTTTTTGTTCTTCTTTTCTCTTCTCTTTCTCTAAGTTTAGTTTGTATTTGTTTTTACTATTGTAATTAAAAAAAATCTTAATAAAGTTATATTTTAAAAAAGATAGAGCTTCAGTTGCACCATTGGGCTCACCACCATTGTCTTTTTTGACCATACGGTGCAGATACCCCTAATACAAAGCAAAAAAATATTAATAATGCCTGACATCAAAGACATCCATTTTTATCCAGAATTACAAGTTGTTAAAGGACAGAAAATTCTCATCTAATACCTTAGAGGTACTTATTTAGGTAACTAATAGCATTTCTTCCTAATTCCATAAGAGGTAAAACTCTCAGAAATCTAGGCTTCTGAAATACATTTTTGCTGGTTTTATGATGAAATACAGTACTTTCAGCTTTGGCAAGTCCTGCAGCACCCCAATAAGGTTTCGGTGATGTTTAGCTTCAAAGGAGCTTATCGTCTATAAAACAGGGCTGTACATCTGTTCTGCTTCTCAGTCTCTCCCAATCTATCTGGACAGCCTTATTATTGCCTATATGGCTTTAGATTAGAGATATTGTGATTCTCTAGAATGGCTGGTACTCAAGTGCATCTCAAATGATATGTTCAGGCTCATCTAAAAATGGTTTATCCATGACAAAATGATAGCTACCAGAGTTGGTTGGAGTTGAGCAGCATAAAATCGCGTCAATTGATAGATCAATTTCATTGGAACAAGTCGGGGTAGAAAGTTCTGACCTTCCCTTCCTGTTCTGAATGGCATACAGGTCCCTCTTCTATTTTTTAAGGTATATTAGAGCCTGAACCATTCACACTAGCATTTTCCTTCCTTTCAACTGCCAGTTTGATCCAAATTCTAACAGCACAATCTCTGGCACTAACAGAACAAAAGCTTTCCATTCAGGCCATAAATTGCCTTTCCCCACCTTTAGATTGATTGCTGGCCAAAATTCAATCCCATTTCATTAGTGCTCTCTTTTAATACCCCTTTAGGTGCATTGATGATTGGGAAATGGCGGGTTACCTACTCACGCAGGATGCTACCAGTGTGCTTGCAACCAGCATAGCACACACCTGACACTGGTGGGGTTTATGCTTTTTGTGAGACATACAGATTACATTATAATATAACCTTAGCCATCCTGAGTTAAGGCAGACTATGTCTGACATCAACAGTCATACAGTTGGATAGATGCTCTAGAGCGGTGCTAGGTTTTTCTTGTTTCTTTGCCTTATTGTTATGTTGTTATTATTGCTATTAGCTGCCTAGAGCTGTGTTTCACAAGATGGGTGGCAGTAAAAATCTTTTAATTAATAAATTCAGGACTGATTTTTTCTGCCTGTTCTCTCTCTCTCTCCCTCTCCCTCTCTCTCTCTCTCTCTCTCATCATCTATGTCACTAAGCCATGGTTTTTTAAGCTTTTCACAGAGACAAGGGATTGAGGTGAAATGGGCATGAACACAAGGTTTATGCAGAATATGGATCTAGAAAGTATTGCTGCACTCTTATGAGTTATGACTGGCCCTTGATTTGAGCTTTTGAATTATTGTCTACTCTGTCCCCATTGACCAAATCAATATTTATAGGGAGCATGAGGATGTGGTTCCATTTTTTTTAAAGAAAAACACTGACTCTCAACATTTTATAATTAATGATCATGCTCAAAGTTATTTTGGATGGGACTCTGGGAAGTTTTTTACAGGTGATAAAAATTTTCCACAGGTCTTAAACAAAGGGTGGTGGGTATTTTGTTTTTTTTACTTTCTGATAGTCTGCAAACTTTGGACATCTCTTGAATATGCTCCAGTATTGTAGACTTCTTTATTATCATCCCTCTCTACCCATTTGCTGTTAGAAGGGAGTGGAGTATAACGCCTGATACTTTAATATCAACATTACAACTGGTCCCTCTTGGGTTCCTCCCACCATTTATTCACCCTCCGCCAGGGTTCCCAGGCTGGCATCAATAAATCAACCTGTATCAACCTTGGTGGCTACCAGGCTTCTGACCCCAATCTGATTTTATTATTTCTTTATTGTTTCTTGGTTGGAAAACAAAATTAAGTATCTTTTAGGCGACACAGAGGAGCCACAGCTTTTAAAACCTATCAACATAGACAGAGAAGAGTTGAAGTCCACACTAGGCAGGGGTTAATGGGCGAGGACTATCACAACCCATCAGACAGTTTGTGAGTTGTGAGGAGACTTACCTTAAAGCCTGTCATTTCTTATACAGCACCAGCGACAGCAAGGGACTGACCTGGAAAGTGCCTTTTTGCTATGACTAAGGAGAATTGTGAGTCATACCTAGAAAAGTTATTCTGTGGCTCCTGAGGTTTAGCGGTCTGCTCTGACTTCTTTCATCTGGCAAGCATGTCAGGGAGATAATACATAACTCTTCCCTAAGCCAGAAAACAAAATACTATTCCTCTCAAGCTTTTGGTTTTTTGCTTAAGAAACATTCCTGTGACGTCCTAGAAATCAATGTGGAAGCAAAATACTTTTTATTTATTCCCAAGCATTTTTAGTCTATAGTAACTTTAGAAAAGACAGCCAGCAGGAGAAATCTTAAAACAGGTTGTTTCCCCCCCCCCCCCAGAATGGTACATCAGGCTATATATAACCTTTGTTGTTGTTGTTTAGTCGTTAAGTCGTGTCCGACTCTTCGTGACCCCATGAACCATATTGCGCCAGGCCTTCCTGTCCTTCACTGCCTCCCTGAGTTTGCTCAGTTTCATGCTCATTGCTTCAGTGATGCTAACTAACCATCTCATCCTCTGCCGTCCTCTTCTCCTTTTGCCTTCAATCTTTCCCAGCATCAGGGTCTTCTCCAAAGAGATCTTGTCTTTGGATTTTCATTCTCATGGGAAAGGATTCCTCCCGTTATCTTTACAACAATAACAAATAATATTTTGACTACAGAGATCATGTGAAAAACACCTGTTATTGTGTGTTGTGTATTGTGCTATTTACTGCCACCTATTGGCGTGTGTATGCTAGGTATCCAGTGGGGGTGGCATAGAGCTATAATACAAGGGGAGGAAAATGTTCAGCTTCTCTGAGTAGTTGTTAGTTGTTTTAGTGTTAGCCACTATGTAGGTTTTATGGGCTACGTAGTTGTAACAAAGTACCAAGTAGCGGACCTCTTCTCTAAGAGTTTGTAGCTAGAGATTTTGTTAAGCTTGTGTTGCTAATAAGTCTTGGATGCTACATTAAATGAGAAGATGTGTTTTTCTTTATATTTTGTATGATATTTGCATTTTATGGAATTTTGCATTTTTATCAATAAACACCAGTTAGTATATATTTTCTGACTGGATTTCTTTGGAAAACAAGAAATGGACATTGCATTGTGTTTGCTGTCATGGCTAATATTTTCCTGGAGTTTTTGCTGCGCTCTGCACAAACAGGAGTGTTTGTGATTATCACTCTGCCCAACACTCTCTTCGCATTAGGTGACCAAAGTATCTGAGCTTGAGCTTCATTATCGAACCTTCCAATGAACAATCAGGGTTGATTTCCTTTAAGACTGACTGGTTTGACCTCCTAGCAGTCCAGGGGACTCTCAAGAGTCTTCTCCAGCAATAAATAACCTTACCTCTAACCAGTATGAAGAATACTTTATTAGCAACAGGCTTTTGTGGAATCTTTGGCTATTTCCAGGTTATATGTATGCTTCTGTCATTCACTGCTCAAGTGCGTGATTTAATTTTCTTCCAGGATATGACAATCTAACTGAATAAGGCCTTTTCACACCAGGGCAAAATAGAGTATACAGTATGATGCAGGATTTGCCACTGCAGGTTTCTTAGGTTCTTTACTGCCACCTAGTGGTGCACTTGTCCACCCCAAACCAGGTTAGTCTGGGGAATATATTTCAGTCTAGCAAGCCAATTCCTGGCTTGTTAAGAATGGTATGAGAAATCCAGTACTGTGCTTTGAAAATGTTATTGGAATCTTCTGGTATTTTGCAGTATTTGGTGTATTTAACAAGTTGAACAGAAATGGAGATTCACAGCCTTAATTTCCCAACAGATGTTTGTACTTTTTTGGTTTCTGGGGATGGAGCTTTCAAAAATTCCTTCAGAGTTTTAAACTCAGCTCTGATTTCAGAAGCAATTTCAGCTATTATACAGAATGCAGCATTAGTGTTGAGAGATTTTGGCATGTAAAATCTGATTCCAAATGGTTCCTTCCTGAATTACTGAGAGATCTCCCTACCACACATATATATGCACACACAGATGCACACTCACAGAGAGAGAGAGAGAGAGATTCTGGCAGGGCAACCAGAATCTGTCCCTCTATATTCCTATCAGTTCTTTTAATTTGATCCAACCTTAGCTCCTATATCCAAGAATTATAAACCTGTAAAGGGTCTCTAAATCACCCATATCAATCCCACCATATTGCCCTTTCCAGGAGACGTTGTATACAGTAATTCTAGTAGCAACAGATATTAAAAAGGACCCAAGGATGATTTTTCCAAACTAAGTTTGCACAGACATCCCCCTCAACTCTCCCTATTTGCATTGGTAACATAATGGCAGATGTAACAAAAAGATAACAGTTACCTTCTGCAGTTATGAGGGCCATGAATTTTTCCTGAGCCATTCTTTGTGTTAGAGTGTCAGCTCATTGGTTCTTTGAAACCTCTTTTGGTAATCAACAGCAGTCTGGAAACCTTTTCAGGTCAGCAACCTTTTGTTCAGTCCAGAGGGAAAGCCGTTAACCAACCCAGTCACCTGGCCCCACCTTTTCCCCCTTTTGGTTTCTTCCTGCTTCTTTTCTTAGACCTGATCAGCTCTTTTATTCCCTTCTTTTCTCAGGTAGGACTCCCTGGGCTAGCAATAATTTACCTCAAGGGAGAAAACCCACCTCTTGCTGTTCTCCTTTTTTTTCCTTCATCCATAACTAATGTGCAAAGGGAGACAGCCAACCCTGAAATTCTGCTTAATCCAGAGAGATACTTCTTTGACCCCTCTAAAGCCAGACCCTAGTGCCCAGCCAGTGTGATCTCTAACAAGTCAGAGGCCTGTCAACATCCTTCACTAAGTTGGACTTGCAGTACAGTCCCAACCAGGTTGCTCAAGTTTAGAGGAGCTGATTCAACCTCTCCAGTATGTTGCCTTCTTCAATTTTGGAAGCCCAGGCTTCCTGACAAAGCAACATTTCACAGATGCTCCCATTTTACTTCCTTTCCAGTTGTGGGAGGAGCCATCTAACCCAGGCCTTCAAGGAGCAGAACCCTTTGTGTAAGCTGCAAAGAAAAGGTGACTCTTTTTTATTCTCTCTCTCCCTCCAGTCCAGAAATATTCTTTCTATTTTATTCTCCATTCTCAGTTGAAGTGGTGCCTATGCAAAGAATGGTTTCCCTTTGCATATGTGTTTTTGTTTGTGTGTGTGTGTGTGTATAAGAATGCTACATCTGATAAATTTCTCTTCCTATTTTCTGTGTCAGGAAGCCTCCAAAATTCTGTCTTTCTTGTGTCAAAACTCTCTCTATAGGTAGTCCTGATTTAGCACTGCAACTGGGACCAGCAATTTGATTGTTAAGCAAAGCAGTCACTAAGTGAAAATCACATGACCGCGACTGTGCTTACGATTTTCCTTCAGTTTTCCTTTGCTTCTTGCTACTTCCTTCAGCTGAACTGGGGTTCTTTTTCTTTCTCTTTGAAGACATCTTGGTATGGGGTAAATAAGCAAGTGAAAATAAGGCAGAAAAATGCTGCAAAGGTCGCAGATGTGAGGACTGGTCACTAAGTTGTTTTTTAGCACTGTTGCAACTTTGAACTGTCACTAAATGAGACAGTTGCTAAGTAAGGACTACCTGTATTTCTCTTCCTGCCTTCTCCTATAGCTGAACACTGGATACAGAGGATCCATTCTTGAAAACTTTCCTCATTTTCCCATCACTCTCTAGTAGGCGAGGGTAGTGGAACACATGGCATTGGATGCTAGATTGCTAGGTGTCAGTCCTTGGAGATGTTAGGAGTCTTGGAATGTACTTTAATGCAGTTAGGGTATTATAACAGTCTTGAAAGCCTATCAAAGTCCCTCTCTAACTTGTACCTAAGAAACTAAGCTAGAGTTGTTTTAAGTTTCTTTCTCACTTTCCCAGGACTAAGATAATTTTTCTGTAATGATTCTATATTCTCCTGACCGTCGGTCACACTGGTGAGGTCCTACCCTCTCTTATCAGTGCAACAGCTTTTGCAAAGAGCATGACTCTGGTCTTCTAAGGCAAGTAGCATTTGTGCCAGAAGAACTGAGCAATGTTAAGAGTTCCTTTTTGCCTGGCCTCATAGCTGGCCCAGTGACCAGCACAGAGAAAGGCACAGGATCCAGCTGGCGAAGTGAGGACTACCAAATGCCCCAAATATTCCTGATGGTGAATGTACGGTGAGAGCATAATCCATTACTGTACTTTTGAACTGCCGTCTGTGTTAAGAATTCAACTTTTCTCATGGGAGGACCGGCCCTGTAAACATCTGGGAATAAGTCCCAGTGAACTCAGTAGGAGTAACATGCAGCTGTCCTCATTGCTGAAAAATTACTGTTGGTAATTTCCAACTTGGTTAGCGTCCAGGCAATCCCTATATCCAGATCACAGAAAGTAAACACCCTACATAACTGGCAAAAATATAGCTTGATGTTTATTTATTAAACATCAGCAAACATCAGGAAAGTTACCTGGCAAAAACAGGATAAAAGGCATGCAAAAGCAGGGAGAACATAAGATAAGAAGAACAGACAAAATGTGCATGATCTATATATACCTGTATCAAAAGGTCACAGAACTTTCCAGAGCCACTGGAAACAATACTGTGGGTAATCAGCGTAGGTGCTCCCAAAGGAGTGAGCCTCGGTTGTTCCAGTTTTAACCCTTTTATGTACACAACAGTAGTGGAATAGAGATGGAAAGTAGGACACCAGGTGATTCCTCTTCTATTTTGTACCATTAAAGAAGCAACTTGGTGGATGGGTGCAATGTATCCAGTACTCCACTGGACAATATCATCTTCAGTAGAAGAAAATATGTGTAGCTGAAGGTTGAACTGTGGAGTCCTTGGGGTTCTCTGAGCTTGGTTGTTTTCTTGCAAATGTTTCATTACCTGCCTAGGTAACATCTTCAGTGCTAGGATGGAGTGGGGTTTGCATTCTAGCACTGAAGATGTTACCTAGCCAGGTAACAAAATGTTTGCAAGAAAACAACCAAGCTCAGAGAACCTCAAGGACTCCACAATATCATCTTCCAATGGAAAAAAAATTAATCTGTGCCTTAACATTTTGTAACATAGAGACATGATAAAGGAGAATTTATTATGCATGATATAATTATGCAAAAACGATACACCAAATGTTGTGCTCCTTTTGAAAACATTTCTTGGGCTGCTGTGCTTTTCCTATTTGCTGGTTTTACACTGCCACCCAGTGGCCAAAACATAATGAGCAGAAGCTAACTTTAATCATCCTTTTAGAAGACATTTTTGCTTTCGTAAAGAACATGTTACAGAATGTGGTGCTCCTTCTGGCCCCATTCTTGACTCTCCCCAACCTCCATGCATTGATCTAGAAGGTCTGAAGGGGACCTGAATATGCCTTTGTGTGAAAATAAGGAATGGTCTATTGCAGAGGTCCCCAATCTCTTTTAAGGGGCAAATTCTGAGAGCGTGTTAAGGACACACTCCCCAAATGGTTGTCACTGGGGTATGGTACGCATACACCAGTGTTGTCCAAACCTGGCCCCTTTAAGATGAGTGGACTTCAACTCCCAGAATTCCCCAGCCAGCATGGCTGGCTGGGGAATTCTGGGAGTTGAAGTCCACTCATCTTAAAGGGGCCAAGTTTGGACAACACTGGCATACACAGACACAGACACACACACTCCACATTCTCCTTTAGGATCTCTCCCTTTAACATCCTTATCTTCAACTTGGGCAAGTGGACTTTGAAACAAATCCCTAGCTTGTAGCCACTCACATTTATTTTCTAAGGCTACCTCTATAGTCTGTAAGGGCTCCCAGGTAGTGTTAGAAGTGCAGATGATGAATATGTTGCTTTGATTTGCAGCATGGTAAACTTCCCATTTATAGAACAATTTGCAGCATGGTGCCGTCCTATTTTTGGGAAAAAAAGATAAAAGTCCTTAAATCAAGCTTAGTTTTAGGATGTTTTGCAATTTTCCAGTCTATGGAAGACCCTGGTGGTCCAACCCTAAACTTAATCTACTGTACTAACATGTGAAGAAACATGTGTGAGGTCACGACAAATGACTCGGATTCCAGGATTTCTTGCAGACCACTCCAGGGTTTCAGGACTTGTTGAGAGTCTAGGTGTAGGTTTAACATATTAATAAATTATTATTACATTTTGTGTGCAAAAACAAAAGAGGAGTTGATTTCCTAAAAGCCCTTTGTCAGCTGGCCCTGAAAGAGCCTGCCCTGCTTCAAAATCTGCTTCTCTGTCTAATTCATCCTTATCCTCCGAGGATGCTGTTAATGTCCCTGATCTCAAAAAGTTAATCGGGGTTGTGCCTGGCTAGTCCGTGGATGGAAGACCACCAGGAAATGTTGGGGTTGTAGGCTAAACAGGAAGTGGAAAAGACAAGCCATCCTCAACAAAGGCAATGCAAATCACTTCCACATCGTTGCCAAGACGACTACCGAAATGTGTCTGTGAAGCCTTGAAGATTCAAGGTCATTGGGGAGATGGATACCTGTATCTATTTATATATAATAAAAAAGAGTGGGCATCATAGCAAGCATGCCTACATTTCTTTAAATAATCAGTTATCTTCTTTGCTTCCTGGCTTTTGTGTCTGCCCCTGTTTTTGTGTGAGGGAATAAAAACCAAAAAAACACACTCCCACTCTTATTCAAAACAGAAAACAGATCATGAAGACAGGTGAACTCTGCTCCAAAATGTTCAGAGTTGCTATGTCAGTGAAGAAGAACCTTGTGCAATACAGTAACAGAATTATCGTTACACAATCAACATCCTGCCGAACAACTACGAGAGGAAAAACCATTTTCAGCAGTGTGTAGCAGTGAAGTAGAAAGCTCACGGGTCTGGGTCCTTCCCTGTTTCCTTTGAATACATCTGTTTCCTTTGACTTGGAGCCTGTCTTACTCCAACCCTAAGAACTACCATACATAGACTTGGAGAGAGGCTTGTTAAAAGCAAGGATGTTTTTTTTCTCTCCTTTGACCTCCGCCACTCCTTGCAAACAGTAATGGAGAAAGACCTGCTTATTGGGTAAGCTGTGGACTTGTTTCACTGAGTAAGTCATATATATTAGCATGTTCTCTATCTCTGTCTCTATCTCTACTTCTCTTAGTAAGTAGTAGCTCTAGAACAGGAAGAAACAGAGACTTGAAATAATATAGACTAGGGATATTTAGATTTGTAAAGTTTTAAATGAAACCCCATACCAGACTTTACATTTTTTTTTCTGATGTCAGGAATGTTAATTAATGCCAGTCACCATCTGGGTGTGGTTTTGTTCTTAATAGAACAGTGCGTCTATGTTTACAGTTTCAAATTCATTTTTAGCGTATTAGCCTCAAAATATTTCCATAAGATAATTCCTTTAGAACATAGCAACCCAAGAGAAGGTAAATAATTTTGCTCATCTAATTTTTAAGCTTTAATTTCACGTTGGATGGCAATGAATACGTCTGTAACTATATTCAAACTCATATTCTAGGGTTATAAGCAATGCATGGGCTATAAACGTATTTTGAAGTTTGAAAAGGAGGCTGAACTACATCTTTAGGGAGAGGAAGATAGGTTTTTGTTTTCATGTGTAGCTGCCATTCTGCAATCAGAGCTGCACAATTTTACCAATGCGATTGCTGTTTATGCCTGGTTATCTGCACTGGCCAAACTGACATTGATGTTATTGGCAAAGGAAATGATTATGCACAGCAATGTACATTTTGATTTCTTTTATTGTGTCTGTGAATGTACCAAGTCAGCAGTGTTGAATTTGGGACTCAGTACTAAGTACATCCACCTTTCGCAGCCTCAGTTCTCTTTGCAGAACAGAGACGCCAACAACTACCATGTTTTCAGCTGACGGTACCTAGAATGAATGAATGGAGTCTTATCTGCAATATGCAGCCTTTTTTTAATAGTAGTTTTATTAAAAATGACAGTTACAAAATAAAAACTAATACAAACTAAAAACAATTAAAGGAAAAATAGAATGTGCAGAAAAAAATAGAAAGAAAAATAGAAAAGAAAGAAAAAATATAATAAAAAGCAAACAATATATAAAGAAATGACTTTCCCTTCATCACAAGTGAATATAGAAAAGAAAGAAAAAATAAGAATATAGTAAAGAGGAAGAAAAGAAATATATACAGAAGTGATGTCCCTCTTCATCACAAGTATAAACAATTTTAGTAACTTACCACCTTCTCTTAAAATACAAAAAATGATCTCTTCTTCCCATATCCCATCTCTTATCTATAAACAAATCCTTAAAGCCTCGTCATTTCAGTCCTGATGTCAGCAAAAGTCCATTAAGCGTTACCAGAGATAACAGCATATCTATTTTAATCTTGATCAAATAAACTAACTTTATATTCCCTCCTTTTACTCCTAACAATCTTGATCTTTAGTCCCTTCAAATAATGTCCTAGAACTTGATTTTTTTCATTTTTTCTTTGTCCCTTCTCACAAAATACTTCAAAGCTTTAACAAGCCTCTTTTGTAAATCTAGTATAGGAAAATATCTGGGTCACTCTCTTGATTTGTTATTTGTATAACCCTTTTAATTATTAAGACATCAGCTGGTCTCTTTTTTATGTCCAGTGTAGCATCTTTTTCTGTGTCATTCTTGTAGTCTGCCATTTTAAAATCTACTTTCAGATCAGTCTCAATCTTTTCAGGTAAAACTTGTTCCTCTTCCATAACATCTTTTAAACACGGTCTGTCTATAGAGGCAGGTACTCTTAAAATTAACTTCTGGGTCCATTGTTTAAAAATAACCTTCAGTATGTCCAGTGTTAAAATATTTTGCTTCATTCTGTATTTGTAAAACAAATTTAAGTGTTCTTCTCCTTTAATTGTAATCTTTAGTTCCTTCTAGTTTCCTCTAGTGTCCAATTTTTAAAGTTTATTATGTTTTTTTAAGAATTCAAAACAAAAGCATTTTCTCATAGAAAGGATTCTTATAATTAATTCCAAGATCTTATTTCAAATTTATCTGGACATTTAATCCATTTGTAACTAAAGATGGCTCCGCAAAAATATTACTGGCTCTTCATAATTCCTCTGTGAAAATATTATCGGCTCTTCATAATTCCTCTCTGGAGAAGGAGAGGGTGTGAGATCACTCACAAGTGCTCCAAACAGTTGTTCCTCATGAGACCACAAGACAACAGTCTCCAGTGGGTTTAGAGCTCTGGGAGACAAGAGAATAGCCATCTTGTACAACATGGAACCTTAAATTAAGTGCACAGGGCTTGGTTACTTGAAGGACTGCCTGTCTTCAGTTGTTTCTGCCCATCAAGTATATTCAGGTAGACTGGGTGCATTCAGGTCTCCTCAGTTAAATGTTGTTGCCTTGTGGGACTAAAGCAGCATGTCTTCTCTGTTGCAGCCCCTGCCCTCTGGAACAGCACCCTCCTGGAGATACTCCTTAAGACCTGGCTCTTTACCCAAGCCTGGGGTTAGGAGCCTTTGATGAGTCTTTTTTTTTTTTTAATGTTAGAAATGTTGTTTTGGTAAGCTGTGTTTTTAATTTAACATATTGAAAGTCACCCAGCGCCTTTCCGGAGTCAGGCAGTCTTAAAAAATCAGATAGATAGATAGATAGATAGATAGATAGATAGATAGATAGATAGATAACAAGTATATCATTCTAGTCTTTATTAAATTAGAGCACCAGGATTTCTCTCACATCCTCATTTTATGCTTCTACAAATCAGTGCTATAGGATAGATTGAGAAAGCGAGAAGCTGGTCCATTGTCACACTGTGGCATTTTGATTTCAGATCTAACATACCTCAGCATACTAATCACTATTCCACAGTGCATCTCTGAAATGTAACTCCTTAAATCTATGCTTCCAATTTGTTACTGAAAGAATCAAACCAGTATTGGTCATGGTGAAGGAAAATCCCGAAATGCCTAATCAGTCTAGCTATCTCTCGGCCTCAGAGAAGAAACTATGTGGAAACCCCACAAAGTATATAGAAACCTGCAGGATATGGACCATGTATCTTTAGCAGTGTATGTGCACAGACTGATATAGAGAAATTGCCTTCAGTATGTGAAGACTGAATTGACACTATCAGGGAAATTCCAGAGCTTTTCTACCTTCTGCATAGACTAAATGAATAAGCAATGGTAAGCAGTACACTAAACAGTTGTTGGCTTCTTTTAGTATGGAAAAAACCATGTTTCCTTATTTGTTACCGAAAGAATCAAACCAGTATTAGTCAAGATAAAGGAAAATCCCCAAATGCCTAATCAGTCTAGCTATCTCTTGGCCTCAGAGAAGAATGTTGCCACATTTGATCAGGAACTTTTTTTACTTGTTTTTCAAAAGAAGCTCTATGACATTGTTTCTTTTTCTTCTTCCAAACAGAGATAACAGCTGTGTGAGCTATGGAAGTGACAGTCTCCTCTCTCCAAAGACTGCACAAGGTATGATATGACAACACAGTAGCAGCTAGTTTCAAGCCGGGATTAAGTTATTAAAGCTGTTTTCAAGCCAAGAAAGCCAGAGGGCCAGAACAGTCAGTTTGTTGGCTGCTTGGCTGGTTCTGTCTGGTTCAGAGAGATGAGGAAATAGGTAAGTGAGAAAGCAATGATTGTTAAATATGAAGACAGGGACTTCATATTATTGTACCTCAGCAAGGAAGGTCACCTTGGAGTCCACCCAAGGATGACCTTAGGGTAGGAACATACAGGAAGAGACAGGAACATACAGGAACATACAGGAAGAGACATTCTTTTAGATACAGTTTGGTTTCAAATTGTTAAGGGTTTTACAGAATAGTTAAAACCAGCACCCTGAACTGGGTTCAGAATCAGAAATGATAATAATAAACTAGTTTAATATAATTACATCACCCAGTTCTAGCCAGTCCTCTTGCTACAGCAATTTGTATTGAGTGAAGTTTCTGAGCCATCTCCAAGGACAGCCCACACGTAATGTTTTTCAGTCATTTATCCAAGAAGTTACCAGGGCACGGATTACTGCTGGGCCCTATCAAAGTAGGGCTGTAGATGGTGCATCCTGTGCCTCCGGTGTCAGAGTTGGATCCAGAAACATCCCAAGCTATGCATTTCATCTTGTAGGGGAGCACAAACCTATTTAGAACAGGTTACACTCTACTCACCTGACTCATCCATAAGAGCACTTCTGTCTTGTCTGGACTGAGCTTCGATTTGTTGGCCCTCATCCTGTCCATATAGCCAGGAATGGAATTTCAGCAATTCCACTGCATTACCTGGATCTGATGAAAATGAGAGATAGGGCTGAGTGTCATCAGCAAACTGATAACATTTTACTCTAAAGTTCTGAATTATCACACTCAGTGGTTTCATATAGATGTTGAGCAACGTTGATAATAAAAGGGAACCTTGCAAATCTACACAACGTAATGGCTCAAGCAGGAGTATCCCATCATCGCCTTCTGGAGATAGCCATCTAGGAATGAGTAGAATCACAACCAGGTTGTTCTGCCTGCACCTAATTTGGACAGCTTCTCTAGAAGGATACTATCATCAATAGTTTTGAAAACTGCTCAGAGATTCAGGAGCATTAATACGTTTGTATTCCCCTCTCCTGGCAATATCATCCAACAGAGTGACCAAGGCAGTGTCAGTGCCAAAACCAGGCCTAAAACCTACATGAAATGCATCCAGGAAATCTGCTTCATCCAATAGATCTGATTAGTCACCACACATTTGCCCAGGAAAGGAATGATAGCCTTTAACCTATAATTAATTAGATCTTCTGGATCCAATGATTTTTTTTCCCAGAAAAGGTCTCATTAGAGCATCCTGTAATGAGCGTGGAACTATTCTGTGTAGGGGCAAATTTATGATTTCCTGGATCCAGCTGAACAGCCCTTCTGACCAGATGTAATAAGCTAAGAGGAGCAAGCAAAGGTGACTGCCTGAACGTGACCAAACACCTTATTCAATTAACAGGCTTTATTTACACTTAAACTTAGGTACTAATTTGCCATCTTATTTGATATCTTTGTACCAAATCCAACACTCAATAGGCCATATGTCACTGTAAAACTATTTTGCAGTCTCCAGAGTCTCCTGAAATAATGCCTCTTAATGTCTCTGACCAAAAAAGTGCAGCATTTTCCCCATCTTTTTTAGAAACAGAAATAAAAGAGAGGAAAAACTGATGTGCAAGTCTCCTTTTCGGATCAACAACCATCAATAATAACAACAGCAACCCAATATGTTAATACATCACTAGGGCCAGCCCGTACTTTCATGGCAGCTTTATGATGAAATTTATAAGCCAAAGTAATAATGAAGTCAGTATTCGCTGCAGTCAATTTATAATTGTTCTCTATCCAGTACAGTGAAGGCTGTGGTAAAATTAATGGATGTGGGAAATAGATGTTTTGATATTCCTTGATGTGTTTGTAATTCCATGAGATTACATGGTGTGTTGCAAAGGGTCAAAAAACCTTACACTTTCTTAGCTGAAGCACAAAATGTTCCATTCCACTGAATTTCTCTTCACTGGCAGCAAGACAGTGTCCTTCACTTCAAATCTAGCTTTATGGGGCTGAGTGGGATATGCACAGCATAAACAACTCTGTTTTCCATCACCTCATTACCACTCTCTATGTTAGTCTGCCTAATAGGATGTGGGGCCCAGAAAAACCATTAGACCAGTCAATAGTTTTCCTAAAACCAGGTAGCTTTTCAATTAAATATGACATTTGCATAATTCTGGAACTAAGCACTATTAAGCTTTGGTCGCAGATATGCATTTTTAAAAATAAGGATTGCTTCACGAAATCCCAAATGAATCTTTTGTAGATTTGTGATTTAAACAGGTGACCCCCAAAATTAGTCATATTGGCATTGATCCTGATTATTTATTTTCCAGGGGTATGATATCAGCATTTCATTGTATTAAACAAAGATCATAGAATAATTCAGTACAGGAATTAATGACTAAAACCAAAGATCCATGTTTACCTGTAACTTTTGGAATTATTTACAGATATATTTTTCAGCTCCCTAAATATCTTAACAGTTTATATTTAAGTAAATACAGAATAGCCTTTTCAAAAGCCAGATTAAATGTGTTACCATCAAATATGCTATATGGCAGATTTCAAAAAAACCCATCTCTCAAAGATTTTGCCCCTGTAATGATATTGACCTTGAAACAGTGGATCATATTTTATTGTATTGTGGATTTTATAAGAGTCTTTGGCAGGATGTTATCTGGCCTATTTTAAAATAAAAACAGGAAGAGATGCAGGTAGTCCTCGACTTACGACCACAATTGGGCCCAGAATTTCCATCACTAAGCAATGCAGTCGTAAAGCGAGATGTCACAACTAGAGTCTGTGACTCCACATATATTATTGGTTGTCCTTCAGAAAGTTCCTCTAACATAGTCCTCTTATGCAAGCAAGTGTTGCAACTTCCAGAGTTGAGAAAAGGTGGTAGCATTAGGGTTACATATTTACTCTTCCCTTGACCTTTCAGAACACTTTGACCATAGCAACAGCAGATTTATCTGATGTTATCTGAGCTTCGGACGCCTTTGGATGCAGAGTATATGTGGAATCTTCCATACACAGTAGAGGGTACTTAGAATACTTAGAATACAGCAGGCATGCTAGATATGTGAGAGGAGAGCTTAAATTCAAACATCTTTTCTTTATGAATTGTTTAGAGCTAAATTCAGGAGTGGCGTTTAGTGTGTCAGAACAAGAGCTGCTGCCAAGTTGCTCTTACAAAAAGGAAAGTCAGACAGCATATAAAGACTGAATCTTCCACTGGGAAGAAAAATAAACAAAAGACAAGAACTACTGCTATTATTTACACTGTGTTTCTCCTTGTAACAATGACACCATAAAAGCCAAAACAGGGTGCCTCATATTGGATGTGATGGGATACCTAGTTCATGTGATGGTCTGAAATGAAATGAAATTAGTTCTTATTCCATAGCCCAATTGGAAGATTATGTATATGAGTATCATAGTGGCATGGCTATTTTTCTTCTGCACTTTTGGAACTTTGAAAAGACTTGTAAGAAATAAGACAAAGATGCTATATATCTATTTATTCTTTTCATCTACTATCCAGAAATTGTTGATGTCTTGAATTAGTGCTGGAGCTGGTAAAACTCTGAGTACTAGATTATGCTTTAATTCAGTGAAGATGGAGGAGGCTCCTGTTGGAAAGAGGAAGGACTCTGAGTTTGGGATGGAACATGTTTTAGGTGAGGACCAGGTTGCAGCCCTGCTTAGGGGTAGCTAAGCCCAGATTAGATTGGTATATCTGCTGTATTAGTTTCTGAGAGAGAGAGTTCTGACTATGGTAACACATACCTGTCATATACATGCTGAACAGTTACAGTGCTCTCTGTTTGAGCCTACCTTAAAAGTACTTTTGGAAATTTCAGCTGTCCAGAATGTTGTGACAGATTTTTAGTATGTGCTTGGGATCATGTTACATCTATCTGAAATGCTTTCACTGATTGCCGGTTTGTTTCTTAGAACACTCAATGTATTAGCGATAACTTTCAGAGCTCTAAATGGCCAGTGTTCAGGATATATGATCAGTTGCCTCCTTCCATAGTTGCTCATTAAGAACAATTGGAAGGCTTTTAGTTGTGTTTCTTTCTATGACATCTTTCTCTGTTGTACTGTAGAGACATCTAGTCATTCATCTCTTTTTGAAGGAGCTTCTGCACCTCCTTATGAACTGATGAACAACAGATCTATAGATGAAAAGCAAGGTTCAGGAGATAATGGTAGGTAATAATAATAACAACATCCACATCTGGTGTGGGAAGATGGCCCTCTCTCCCTCTTTTATATTCAACCTGAGGAATATTTCTAGGACTTTGATTTAAATTATAACCTGAAATATATAAAAGGATTGCGTTTTTAAATATTTTGCCTTGCAATTCTTAATCACTACTGATAATCAATATGTAATTTGCAGGAGGATAACTTCCTTTTTAATGAAAAAAAAAAGATTTCTAGTTTTCGGAGTTTGAAAAGTCTCTTATTTTTTTAAAAAACAGATTGACAATCTATAGAAATTGTTTATAGTTTAGGGCTCTTGTGCATCCTACATTTCAAGATTTTCTTCAGCCATTGCCTTTTCATTGACCAACCAGGCATTTGACCATAGAATGAGACCTGGGCATATCTTGCCAGAAGAGTCAGTGATTCCCACCATATTTCCACTAGAATGCTTGTCCTAATTCCATCATCATATCTGTCTGTAGTCTACATACATAAAATTGTTGCTGACATACTTTCATCTCACCCATTCACTAGATTTCCAAACACATAATGGCTATCATCACAGTGGATAACCTTAACGTGGTTTTCAGTATGTAAATCAGTCTTTTCTGGTTCCCTCCAAATCCAATGGATCTATGACTTCCTGTCAACCTTACTAGGTAGACCAGACCAGGAGATCAACTCCACAGGAAGGCTAAAATGACTTTTATTGAAATTGGCTATAATAATAGAATCTTGCAAGTTTGATTATGCTCTATCTCCTCCTCCTTACAGTTCAGTGAATTAGGTAGGCTTCTGCCCGAGCCACTTGCTGTCTTCTGGACTTAAAATACGTTTCAGCCCCTTTTGCCTAGGTAATGGTCCTTGCATATCTCTGTCAAGGTCAGCTTCCTGGCTGTTTGCAATTCCAGAACTGTCAATCAGCATACCATTGCCACCAGCTGCAAATGCTCCAATATATCTGGAGGATGAGCACAGACAATCTGTATTTGTAAGATTCAATTCCTGAACAGTATGCAATGGCTTAATCCACTTGTATTATCCTGGAATGAAAGAAAAAGGAGAAAACTTCCACTGTCATTTATTATTATTTTGTCTCTTCTTGCACTGCAGGAAACAAATCTTTGTCTGGTTTACTTGATCAGAGCCCCCCTCGACATCTAAGTGACTGGAAGTAAGATAGTATTTGACTAACTCATTTCTGCTGATTTAATCAAATGGATAAAAATGCTGGGTAAAATCTTGAATCTATTTCTCTTCATACACATCTCCTTTTCATATGCAGGGGCCTAGGACACAACATTTATTGCAATCCCCAGCCCCCAGTGCATCTAAGTACATCATATGCCAATGTAATTTTTCTGCCATTTCCCTTGTCACATCTCCAGTAAGTGTGTGTGTGTGTGTGTGTACAACATAAAATACAAGGATACATAACAGCATAACAGTACAAGGATAGATAACAGGTAAACAAGGCACGAAGAGTTATTTAAACTCTTCGTGCCTTGTTTAGCTGTTATCTATCCTTGTTCAGTGATCAAATACTTTTCTTTCAAGGTATAAAATTAATTAATTAATTGTATCATTAATTAATTAAATTATAACCCCATTCCCTCCTCTCTCCTAGTGGTGCTGGAGGAGAGACTTCACATGTAGTACCCAACCACTTCCACATGAATTGGAACCCCTTCCACCCCCCATCACGAAAACAGCTTACCTAGAAGTGATCCGTACAGCTTGGTTTCCCACCCCATGCAGTCATGCCTTCAGCATGGAGACATCTCTTCACTTACTTCATCAGTGCTACTAGGACTCTCATGTTGAACTGAATAAGTGACGGAATCACTTGAACTGCCTTGAAAGAAAAATAATGATCCATTTGACCATTTTAAATATGGGTGGAAAAATTCCTCTTTGTATTTGGGGCCCAGCGTAGGACAACCAATCTGTGATAGGTGTTGTGCACTGAATATAATATACACATCAACCCCTCACCCACCCAGGAGGTCTTGTGTTTGTGATACTCTGTTCACAGTGTCCTCTTTTTCACATCAGAGATTCTATTTCTTTTGTAATTATATGTCAGAACAAATTAGTGCTTTGCCTAGAAAATGGTGACAGCTATAGATTTTCTATATTGATCCCTTCTCTTTACTTGCTACCTGTTTGCTATGTCGAGTTTTGATACCAATTAAGTAAAAAATAAGATAGAAACTTTACATTTGGTTTTCCCTAGCTAACAACAACAATCTTCATCTTAAACCCCCTTAGCTACCCCGGTAATTCTTTTATTTTTTATTTTAATTTTAAAAAACCCTTCAGGACTTGATTTTAATTCTCTGGCTGATAATATTAATTAGCTGGAGCTCTGCCCTTTACAATCCTGAGGACACTCTTATACATGTTAGCACTTCTTACCTATAAAAAATTCTCTTCTGGGTAATAAAAAACATGATATCGATTGGAGAAATGTATATCAGAGTAGCCTGGGCACCCGATTCAGTCCTCTGGAAACGTCCCAACATTGGTCCCTCCAAACTTGATGCTGAGGTATGTGGTGAGACTGGAAAAATTGAGCTCCGTTTTCTATGTATCAGGACAGGATAAAACACATGGCTATAAGTTGTAGACCAGGATAAAATGAACTTTACAAGAAATTGATGCATTTATATGAGTTGGAATTATGCCAGGTATCGTAGGCATCTATGCAGGATGCATAGGGTGTAAATTTTTAAATTACACTCCTTTAAACTCTGTTTTCATTAAGGCACCTGTAATTTTGTTGCATTGAAAGAAAAGTAAGTACTGTAAGGAAAATTCAAGATAATAGCCTCCACTACTGGGGCACCTATGCCAAAGATTGGGTGAAGAGGATTTGTTAAGAGGAACATCATTCTCCTTATTATTCCTAAGAAACAAGGGTGTCTCTTCCTGAATGAAATGACAGCATCTTGTTTCTGAACCCAAGGCATAGGAGTTGAAAAGAGTCTGGTCCATACTGCTTACTTCAGAAGATGAAAGCACTCTTAAGCAGGCATCCTAAAATTATTTTGGTGAACAGTAGTTTTGTGTGGAGTGCAGGAGGTCCTCCTTCACATAGGATGGTCCCTGCCACTGACAACTCATACTGGCAGACAGAGTAAACTCAGTGTTGTTCTTTCAAAAAATGTCCACCCAGTTCACAGCTTAACCAATGATTCTCCAGGTGAAGGAAACAAATTGGGGAAAATAGGAATATTTATTTACTAAATTTGTTTATATTTCAAATTTGGTCGCTGCCCATCTCACTCAAATGGGCGGTTTGAAGAATAGCAGTTCTGATTTCATTACATACGATAATTTTAAGGGCTCAAAACGTCAGGATGTAAAGCTTTCTAATAGTTATTCCAAACCTGAATGAAGTAGTGCATGTCTATTTTCTTTTCCTCAGCACACTCTCCACCTCTGAACAAGAGATTAAAGATGCATTTCTACAGTATGCAACCGCCAAGTTTTGCTATAGGACTGCCCCTGCAAAGAGTATAAAAGTCCAGAAGCTAACTCCTCTCAACACATACAGAGTATGTACTATAGTTGCACGTTCCTTGAAGATTGAACTCTTGGAAGTCTGGCCTGTGCTGGAACAAAAACTGCTCTCAGGCTTTCTCCTGGGTATCACTCCCAGTCAAGGTGTTAAACATCTAGGTTTCCTAACATCATTCCTTATTATACTTTCTTCTGTTTCATTTAGCACTCAAATTTATGAAATATTCCTTAAAAATATAAGTACCTCTTCAGTTGAGAACCAACGTTGAACTTTGTAGAGAGAACAGTCAGCATCAAAAATCTATATATCCTTTACAGTGTTTTCCCCCTAGCAGCGAAAATGTGGTGTAACTGCATAAGATTGCACTGAGAAATGGGAATATAGCTATAATCTAAGCGCACACACACATTTATTTATTTATTTTATTTATTTATCATATTTATATAGCCGCCCATCTCACACAACGTGGCTCTGGGTGGTGTACAACAATTAAAAAATAAATACCTAAAAACAATGACACATAAAAAAACTGTAAAAACACACAAAATAGGAGGGGATAAAATTAATAAGGGAGCCATCATAAAATCTCCCTGGTCCCCTGGGATCCCAGGCCTGACCACATAGCCAGATCTTGAGGAACTTACAGAATATTAAGAGGGATGGAGCTAATCTCCTTCCGGAGGGAGAAGATTCCACAAGGCGGGCACCACAGCAGAGAAGGCTCGCCTCTTGGGACCCGCCAAATGTAGTTCTCTAGCAGATGGGATCTGCAGCATGCCTTCTCATGGGGAGAGGCGGTCTCTCAGGTAACCTGGCCCCATGCCATGAAGGGCTTTAAAAGTCAAAACCAGCACCTTGAATTGGATCCGGAAGCAAACTGGGAACCAGTGCAGCTTGCGAAGCAGAGGTGTAACGTGTACCGCCCTAGGGGCACACATAACTGCCCATGCTGCTGCATTTTGCACCAGCTGAAGCTTCCAGATACTTTTCAGGGGCAGGCCCATGTAGAGTGCATTAGAGAAATCCAAACGGGAGGTAACTAGGGCATGAGTGACAGTGATTAGGTCACTCATGTTTATATACATGTTTGCCATTGTTATTGATTTGCAATTAACAAAATGTTTCAAGAAAGAGCATCAAAAAAGAGGGGCCATCAAAGAGAAGTGCTACAATATTAAATATGTCTCTCTGTCTCTCTCTGTCTCTCTCTCTATGGTATACCAAAGAGAGAATAAGATACAAGTTCAAATTCAAAACAGTATATATAAAATAAAAAAGAAGGAACATAATGATAAAAAATGAAATACATTTTTAAATGGTTATATAATAGCAAACAGTTTTTTCATTATGTGAGTAGAGAACCAATTCAAAGGCAGAGAATGGATAAAGATATGTTGTGAATTCAGGTTTCTAAATCTAGAATAGCCATTATCTTTCCATAAAAACAGAACATTTTTGTTATATTCCATATTCAATTCCAAGCTTTTCATAAATCAATAAATTCCATGTTTTCAGTATATAGTTCAATATCATATGAACCTCTTTAAATATTATATAATACCTCTTCCCCCAAAGCATCCTGACAACATTAAGAGGCAACTGTAGAACACACCCAAATTATATGTATTGAAAGCCCTCAAATCATGCCCTTACCTACTCTGAAGCATCTGATTGCATCCTGGCAGGACCACTTGAACTCAAATGCATAGTTTCATCTGATTGTGTAGCTACTGTGCTAACCCAGAGAAAGATGCAGCTTCTTTAAGAAGGTGCTAAGAAGTGTGGTACCATTTGGGCTTTGGATTCAATACGTACACTTCCCTGTAATCAAATCAGTGCACTTCTTGAACTAATATGTGAAATGGAACTTATGCTGTCCACTAGATTATGCATTTAGTGAAAGGTCTTGTCCAAGGGCATCCATGGGTATGTGTAGATGCATGATTTACAAATCCAAAATCAATATTTGCAAACAAGTTTGGCCTCAAATTTCTATCGTCTTTAGTGTATGTAAGGTAATTATTTCATAGTGAACAAAAGTAGTTTACACTAACTGGAATAATTAAAAACAAAACAGTAATTGTTTCACTTCAAAGCATTAGGGCTGGGTTTTAAAACTTCTCAAAAGGTCCAGAACCAGGTTCTGCTAATTGGTGGTTCAGATTTCCACATCAGAAGCCAGTCTGCTTTCCAAGGATGGCCATTTTTGTTCAAATACTTAAAACTTCAGTTTCAGTTTAATGAATTATTTGCTGTTTTCTGTTCCCAGTATCGGTTAGAGACTTTCACTGAAAGTAGAGAGACATCCTTGGCTAGTGAAAATTATTATGGTGAGTAACTTGTGGGAATGAGGAAAATTTTCCCGAATGACTCTTTTGCAAGAGATTACCGCTTTGAACCCCTCAGGATACCAATCCAAGTGTCAGACCATTGGTTACACTCTAACATGTGGCAGGGGAGAGCAGAATAACATTTAATGGAATCAGGACAAACTAGTAGATAGGTCTGGGACATATACTACCTCTCTCTCTGTCTCTCTATGTTTGTTTGTGTGTGAGAGAGAGTAAAAAGAATTAGTATGATTACTTGTTGTGCATTAATTTTTCCCCTTCCATCATACTAAAAGTTATCCTTTCGGAAGGGCGCCTGGCATCAAACTCAGGGCTTCAGGAGACTCCATTTGTGACAGCCTGAGTTAAAGGGCTGGACTGGAATGAGAATAAGCCTGTTTCAGCTATCAAGTGCACTAGGAGGCTTTCTTTTCTCACCCAACTTAATTGAAGAATTGACTTGCGTATCCTGAAGAGGTCCTGAGGATTAAAAGTAGAAAAACAAAAATGCAGTTTAGGAAAGCTGCCACAATTTTTATCCATGTTCCAACTGAGAAAGCAATATACCATTTCACTTTTGTTTCCATCATCAGAGGATCTGAGTTTCTGAGTAGTCGCAGGCATGTCAGTCTTTATGTAGAACTGGATACAATGACATTCGTTTATGCTAAGCCAAGGGCAGGCTGTACATCTCTCCCTGTAGGAATAAAAGTTTGTCTGTAGTCCTTTTAAGATGGGAGCTTTTTATATTGCAGGTAGAAAAAATTTTAAAAAGAAAAAAATGTAAACATCTGATTCCTTAGTTGCTATGACATTTCCATTGAATGAAAATAATATGAAGACTCTTTTCTCTCAGTTAATAAAGGCTTTGTGTACCATCTGTTCATCATTTCAGTTAATATACTTATTTGGAGGGTACCACTAAGAATGCTTTTGTCAAACCAGAACAACATTATTTTTAAAAATGTTCAGCACAATCTGAACTGAGAGGTGGGGGGGTGAAATGGGTCAACAGCTATTGCCAAACCCTTGTGATGGTTGGGGCAGGCTATGTAAGCAGACTTACTTCACTTCTGGTCGCTTGCTTTCCTGATCCATTGTCCACCTCTTGATTCCAGTTTGGGGAAGAATGCCTGGAAAATAAGCACAAGGGGAATGAACATAAGACTTAGGTTATCAGTATCTGACAAATAGCCTAAAAGTCCCCAAAGCTTGTCAAGCTCTCAGGCTGCATTTCTATTCCCAGTCATTACTGAGGAAGTCCTTTAGAGCTTCTCAGTAGATATGTCCAGGATTATACTGTAAGTTCCTAAAGAATAGATGTATTTATGTATGTATGTATGTATGTATGTATGTATGTATGTATGTATAGGGCTGACCATCTTGCCAAGGTGACCCTGAGTGGTAAATAAGTTTAAAAACAACAATATAAATTAAAATACAAAATGAGCCATACCTAATCAAAGGGGAAAAAAAAAGAAAGGACACCAAAGATAATAGCTCCAAAATAATTACAAACCACATGGGCTCCACTAACTTCCTGACTCCCATGCCTGGGTTAGGGTCAGGGCCAATCTGGTCTCAGGTGGTCGGGTGTTCCAATCTGGTCAGGTGGTTGGCATGTACCATGACAGAAAAGTCATGAATCCCACTAGATGGCATTCCTTAATCAACAGGATCTGGAGCATGTCCCTACTGTCAAATCTAATGGGGTGGGTAGAGGCAATTGGAAAGAGGTGATGCCTCAAATATCCTGAGGTGGTTGAAGGAATCCTGGGAAAATGTCTTTTTTAAAATAGCTACAGTACTTATATATGGCAAATTACTTAAGATTTTTTTTTTTTTTTTAAATCTGTACTATTTTACAGAACACCATTTAAGCAGTATGTATGGTTCATCATCAGCTGTAGCCAAATGTTTGTCTCCTTTAAGGCCAAAATAGGTAATGGGATGAGATTAATGACCATACTGATTTAGTTTTTGATTGATTGAGGAGGGTGTATGTGTTTGGTCTTCCAGGTGGATTCGTGGACTCAGCTGCTGTTGCACCCCCACCCACCCCATGGGAAATCACTGTGGATCCACCTCCCCTGTTTACAGACTGTGAAATGCATATCCCGGTACCCCACTCATATTTGCTGGAGGTAAAACAAATATTTCTTACTCTCCTTAGGATTACAGGTATATGCTGCTTTTCTAAAGTATGTGTTTTTTTGAAGCTGTGGCTATATATGAAATCAGTAAGGGAACCAAGTCAATATTTTCTGAAGCTGGCTGGGGAATTCTGGAAGCTGAAGTCCACACATCTTAAAGTTGCCAAGGTTGAAAAACACTGCACTAGATGAACCACTTCTATGACTTATTTCTTGGGCTATTTATTAATGATATGTTAATGTTTTACTGATTACTCCCACTTTTAAAATGTTCTTAGAAATGTTCAGTATTTTGAATACTGCTGTAGTCTCCTAAAAACTTGAAATAATTACTCCTAGAATATAAAATTACTATTAAAATGGTTTTGTTGGCAGTTTGCTTAAGAAAGTAGAAGCATAAGGACGTTAAAGCTTATGAGATGATTGAGTGGATTACAAATATAATAACAATAAATCACAATAAAATACCAGCAAAATTCTGAATGATCAGGTCACAATTAACTTAAGTTGACTCATCATGCAAGAACATCACCATGTTATTCCCTGAGAGGAGGAAAATGAAGAAGTGGATTCCAAAAGACATATTTAAATTCAGGGCATATATTGCTGGTTATTCTACAAAATCTAGTAAAAAGTAAAAAGAGACAGTTTTCCAATCAGTCTAGCAGCCTCTGAAAAAGGCATTGTGGGTGGGTGGAAGTACAAAAATATGTCACATGCCATTAATGGCTCTTGTTATAGGAAGTGAAAGCAAATTGTGACTCATCTTTATCTATTTCATTGGTTCTCAACGGGGGGGCGGTGGGAGGATGCTGAGGGGCAGTGAACTTGTTTTGGGCAGTAGGGGGGCGGTGGGCATGTTTTGGGTGGTAGAGGGGTGATGAGCATGTTTTGGCATTCGAACTTAATTTTAAAACTCCCCCCAAAAATTATTAAATCGATTATCCGGTTTGCACCATTTGTACCAACAATAAAACGAACTTACGCGACAGCTGCCCTCACGCACTTCTAAGAATGGCGAGACGAATTTGTATTCTAGGTAGGCTGACCTTGAAGAACTCGACACTACGATTCTTCTCCAATCCCAACCAGCACAGCGCATGTGTCAGCTGTTTTCCCGCGCGATTAATCGCAGCGCATGCGTCAGCTGTCTTCCCGCGCGATTAATTGCAGTGCGTGCGCTGAGCGTCCTTTCAATATGAATGTTTGATTTGACCCGTGTTTCTTGAGTTGCTTTTCGTTTGCTTCATTTTTTTTGCATTAGTCATTTTAATTTTAATAAAAGGAATGCAATTACCTTCCAGGGCAAAAGTATCGAGTTAAATCGAACAAATTTGGTGTGTAAGTCTACTGAAAAAAATTACTTAAAATTTTTGCCTTTTATAATTCAGTAACTCCCCCCCCCCCATACCCTAAATTACAGGATTTTCACAAAGGGTGGCGTTGAAAATTTTTCCACTCCTTAGGGGGGCAGCAGCTTCAAAAAGGTTGAGAATCACTGATCTATTTGATTATTTGCTTTTTTAAAATTGGTTACTTTAAGTTCTTTGAAATGAACTACTATCTCTAATGTGGTATTAGCTGTTTCACTCTCTGGTTTCTGATCTTGGTAGCGAAAGTGGGTTTTGCAGTTTGAAACCCAAAGATAATATTTTAGTAGATAACCTTTAAAAAAACAGCATTCGTATTTGGCAAGGAAGGTCTCTACTAGTTTATAAAGTCTTGCTTATGCTAATACCATCTCCATTTTAAAGATCTAAGTTAAACCTACTTAATTCTAATTAGCTACATGGTACTAAATGCTGTCTTTTGCCCCTTCTACAAATTGTGAAATCTGGATAAACTTTAAACATCTGTTTCAATATGAACCATATCAAATTTCGTGCTGTTAATAGTCTTGAGATCTTTACAATTACTTTTATTATAGAATTTCTGGGATTTTAAATGGAAATTATGATTTACCCAGTTCAGGGGACAATAGCTTTCTGAAATCATTTTTGGGGAGTGGATTTTTCTCTTTTTATTACATTGGTATAGGTATCCACAAGACTCCCATTGAAAAAGACAAACAAACTAAATGAAGATCATACTGACAGCACTTTAAAATTCTATCATGAGAGGAAAAAGAAATATTTTTCAATTTGAACTTTTCATGTACTGTATTTATAGATGGAAAGATACAGTTGGAAAAAAACTAAGGCATGATAAAATGGAATAACCACATGGATGTCAAAAGAAAAAAATTATGGGCAAAATTATCCTGCTTGCTGAAGTTTCCCATTATTTTAAGAAAATTAATAAAATTAAGGCTTGGGAACAGTAATTCTCAAGTGAAGTAGGGCTATCCTGACATCAGAGCCTTTCCAATGGTTTAGTTTTGTGTCCTTTGCTTTACTTTCAGAATTGCCGAAACTGCAATGGGCGTGGTGCCATCATGTGCCAATCCTGTAAAGGAAAGGGCAAGGTATGTTGACACAAGAAACATTAGAACATTCCTTTCAGATGTCAGTGCTTCCTTTTGTGGAGAATTTCATTTAGAAATTATGAGAAGAAAGACTACCTGTGAAAGAGCATCCTAAATCCAAGAAAATAGGATCAAACAAGTGAAAGTGTATTTTTTTGAAAGACAATTGAAAAGCAGGACCTGCCACAGAATGTTACCATATATATTCCTCTGTTCAGCTCCAGTTAGATAGTAATATTCTCTCCTAGGATTCTTCATTCCAAGTCCCCTACACCTGTTTGTTCTAAGGTTGTACTGAATTAAAGGCTGATTATCTTCCACACTAGCTGATATAATTAACTAGGCAATTTGACCCAGTTTGGATGGTTGTATTTTAGCTTCAAAATGCAGCTGTCAGAGACCTGGTCTTTCATTCATAAAGCTGAGGAACAAACCGCACTGTGTGTTCTGGACCTGTAGGAAATAAAACCTTCAGTCAATTTGCAAATTTGGCTGTTATCTTTAGGTCAAATGTAATGTCAATTAATCAAGCAGCGACAACATAAATATTACCATCAATAGCAAAATGAAATAAACTCTGGCACTTGGAAATTATTTAATATCATGATAACATTAAATACAATGACCTGCATATGGCATCTAAAAATTGTGATGAGAGCTCTGCAGAGTAACACCACCAGGTACAGTAGGTGTATCTCTTATAACTCACTTTGGGAGAAGGCCCCTGAGGAGGATCTGAAGTTTTGGGCAAAAGTATTGTAGATAATCCAGTGGTTTAAATAATCTGAACTGGGCTGGAAAATTAATTGGGAAGGAGCCAGTGCATATTAGCTTTGGAACCTAGCATGCTTGGTAGCTATAGAATATGAAGTGGCAAATTGAAACTGCAATATGTTGGGGAACATTTTGCTTGGCTGGAACCTAGGACAGGAGCACTTATTTAGGAGAGGGAATACACTGCCCCATTTTGTTGCAGGTTCTGCTTGTTAGCGTGTATTCATTAGGAAAACACCTGGCAACTGTGGCTGATGATGTGAATAAGAAGGCAGCTGAGGTGACATTGGTGGAAAACACAGAACGTATTTATTTAGAAGGATTATTGGCTGCCTCAACTGAAGCCAGCTCTGAGCAGTATATAATTCCCCATCTTTGTAAATTTAGATTAAAACAAAATTACATTATAAATAATAACCATGGGGAGCAAAAAGAAAAAAAATGAAATGAAAAACCAGACATATCATACTCAATGGACCAAAAATTAAAAGGCCATTTCACAAACAGGGGCCAATCATAACTTCCCAGCCCTGGTGGCCTGATGGAACAGCCATCTTTAATGGACTTTCTAAAAGCCAGAAGGGTTGTCTGGAAGCAAGCTATTCCAGAGGAGGGCTATGTGTGAGCAATGGAAAAGGTCTGCTGCCAATCTGTGCCTTCCCTGTAGATAGCAGTCCCTGGGAGATGAGATCCAGAAACAGCCCAGTTTCCTTGAAATTACTGGGCAGGGTGATGTTACTGGGAGAAGAAGACCCCGCAGAGAGCCAGGCCCTAAATCATGAAGGCCTTTAAAGATGACAGCCAGCACCTTGAATTGTACCATAAGTCCAGTGACCATATTTTCTTGGAAAAAATAAAGGACAATCCTGAAAAAGGGGCAAATCTGAAAGAAGTTCATAAGGATAAAATTTTTTAATTGTATATGTTTATAACTGCTTTGCAAAGGAAAATGCAAGAGCAAAACCAAGAAAAGCCTTTAGAAAAACACATATTCTAATAAAAATATCTAAAATCAACTTATGTAAATTTATTTTAAAAAGACAATTCAATCTCCATATTTTTCCCATAAATGGGAAAGACTGTGCATTAAGTGGTACCATTTGTATGGTAAAAGTTAAATGACCAAAATAAAGGACGAAAGTGAGTTTTTGAAAAATGAATAAATCTAAAGGACAGCTTTCTGAAATAAAGGTCTGTCCTTTATAATAAAGGATGTATGGGCGCTGAAACCATAAGCCATCTGAAAACCAGCATATCTCTCAGAGTGGAAGTTTAACTGAGGGGGTTGGCTTCTTGGCTGCCTATCTGAAAGGCCATAAAATACCCATTCCAAAATAGATTTTATTTTGTTTACTTTTGGTGCAGATTTGAATTTTACTGGTCTTAACTCAGGTTTGATGGCTTTTATTGTAAACCACCAAAATAACATGAAACATAGTTGTTGTTGTTTTTTAAAAAAATGAAATAAAAATTGCATTGCATTTCTTCAAATATAGAAAAAGTGTTCCATTTGTAATGGGAGTGGGTTGAATTCAGCAGAAGACAATGCCTGCTCGTGGTGTTTGGGTACAGGAGACAACCGGTAAGCTTTGCTCCAATCAAAACTTCATTTCTATTCCTGTAATAGTTTTCATGATAAACTTTTATTGGATGGTCATATCTCATCTAGGTCTTTCAGAAAAGATAAATTAGTGGTTTTATATATTTTTAAGATCTATATCATCTAGCATTCGTGTTTTTTTTTTAGATTTTTTTATCCTGCCTTTATTATTTTTATAAATAACTTAAGGTGGCGAACATACCTAATACTCCTTCCTCCTCCAATTTTCCCCACAACAACAACCCCATGAGGTGAGTTGAGCTGAGGGAATGACTCACCCAAAACCACCCACTGACTTTCATGCTCAAGGCGGGACTAGAACTCACCGTCTCCTGCTTTCTAGCCTGGGGTGTTAGCCACTAGGCCAAACTGGTTTCTCCTCATTTTCTTTCCCCATGAAAGTAGATCACTTGCACTAACATTCCTATAGTGAAATGTGATTCTAATCAGTGGACTAGGAATAATGATTCCTTATATGT